>NW_027000574.1:27054-127505 GCF_036934945.1 Oncorhynchus masou masou
ACAAAATACCAAATGAACGTGAAGCTATAAACACGAGTGCTGACATGCAACTGCACATAGACAATAACCCACAAAACCAAAATGGAAAATGGCAACCTAAATAGGATCCCCAATCAGAGACAACGATAAACAGCTGCCTCTGATTGGGAACCAATTCAGGCCACCATAGACTGACATTTACTGAGACAAACCAAAACCCCATAGATGTACAAAAACCCTAGACAAGGTAAAAATACACATACCACCCTCGTCAAATCCCGACCTAACCAAAATTATCAAGAAAACAAAGATAACTAAGGTCAGGGCAGGACAGTTATACATCGGTTTAAAGATTAACTTCTTGTTAATCCAACTGCGGTATCAGATTTCAAAAAGGCTTTATGGTGAAAGCATACTATGCGATTATCTGAGAACAGTGCCCAGCAACAAATCATTACAAACAGTTACCAGCCAAGTAGAGGAGTTACATAAGTCAGAAATAGCGATAAAATTAATCACTTACCTTTGATGATCTTCATATGGTTGCACTCACAAGACTCCCATTTACTCAATAAATGTTTGTTTTGTTTGATAAAGTCCCTCTTTATATCCAAAAACCTCAGTTTTGTTCGGGCATTTTGTTCAGTAATACACAGGCTCAAACGCAGTCACAACAGGCAGATGAAAAATCCAAATAGTATCCGTAAAGTTCGTAGAAACATTTCAAACAATGTTTATAATCAATCCTCAGGTTGTTTTTAGCCTAAATAATCAATAATATTTCAACCGGACAATAACGTAGTCAATATAAAAGGTAAACAAGAAAGGCGCGTTCTCGGTCTCGCGCATGAAAAACCTCTGGGACACTGTAGGGTCCACTCATTCAGAGTGGTCTTACTCCCTCATTTTTCAGAATACAGGCCTGAAACAATTTCTAAAGACTGTTGACATCTGGTGGAAGGCATAGGAAGTGCAATTTGAGTCCTAAATCAATGCATACTGTAATGGCATTCAATAGAAAACTACAAACATTTCAAAAATCCCACTTCCTGGATGGATTTTCTCAGGTTTTCAGCCTGTCAAATAAGTTCTGTTATACTCACAGACATTATTTAAGTTTTGGAAACGTTAGAGTGTTCGCTATCCAAATCTACCAATTATATGCATATCCTAGCTTCTGGGCCTGAATAACAGGCAGTTTACTTTGGGCACGCTTTTCATCCGGAGGTGAAAATAGTGCCCCCTACCCTAGTGAACTTAAACAGTTGACACACCTCCTCCTCCCCTCCTCTCTCTCTCTGTTTCTGTCAATGGTCCAAGTGTCTGTCTGCTTGTTTGTCCGTCTGCCTGGCTGTCTCTCTGTCTGCTTGTCTGTCCATCAGCCTGGCTGTCTCTCTGTCTGCTTGTCTGTCCATCAGCCTCTATGTCAGTATGTTTGAGACCTACTTCTGCCTGTGTCTTCTTCAAATTACACAAAACCTACAGTTCAATACACCTTTAAATGAACATCCTCAGAAGGTGAAGGTGAACAGAATTCTGGACAGACAGACAGACCATTTTTGGGGTCATTGCTTGCATCCTTCCTGTCCCAAGGCCCTCACTCTCTAAGAGGTACCAGAGTGACACCTGTGTACATATGATATATGATATATGGCATATCATATATGGCATATGATATATGCACGACACCAATGCTCGATCTGGGGTGCGTTCAGTTCGATTAAACTTTTGGTTCGTGTGACGGTTTGTTCTCAACGACCCGTTTCCCCAAAACAGTGCTCACCGTTCTACAACAGCCTTTGTGGTACGTGATCAATATAATGTTTGAAATTACCCGAGCAGCACTCACCATACTAAATCTCCCTCTGGGCCACTATAATCACACCGTCATTCAACTGGTCGTTCAGGACAGTACCGTTTTCATTTAATTAAACGTGGCGCACTGTTCTGTTGTGCTGAACGCTATGATCCCGCCTCCACATGCCCCACCTTTAGAGTGTTATACTTCCTGGGTCTGGACCAATCATATGTCAGTATTAAAATGGATATAAGTACTCCACTGATACACAATTGGTATCATTCCATTATTAATTTCTCCATCTTCTGTAACACTCTAAATGTGTGATTTCCTTTTGATTCACGATTCTCCTCTCCTGTCTTTTTATGTTTTGTGTGAAATTATGTTAGTGTATGCTCTCTCTCTCTCTCTCTCTCTCTCTCTCTCTGCGTTTATCTCTCTGTATCTCTCTCTCTCTTAATTGCTCACTCTCTCTCTTTTGCGCTCTCTCTGTATCTCTCCCTCTCTCTCTCTCTCTCGATTGCTCTCTCTTTCTCTCTCTCTGTATCTCTCTCTCTCTATATCTCTCCCTACCTCTCTCTCTCTCTCTCGATTGCTTTCTCTTTCTCTCTCTCTTGATCTCTCTCTCTTTCTCTCTCTCTCTGTATCTCTCTCGATTGCTCTCTCTTTCTCTCTCTCTGTTTCGCTCTCTCTAAATAGCTCTTGTTGTTGGTCTCTGTTTCTTTCTGTGACTAATATTATCTCTGTTTTGCTCTTTCTCTTTCTCCCTCTTGTAGCCTCTTTCTCTCTCCAGACTTCTTCCTATCAGACAAAAGCCTTTCTGCTTTCCCTCTTCGTTTTCCTTCCTTTCGTTCTTGCAGCTCAGTTCTTCTCCAATGTGCTGCTGCTTGTTGATATGTCACTCCTGGGTTTCTGTTTGTTGGTTCTGTAACCTTTAACCTTTTAACCTTGTTCATGCTATTAATGCTGTCGATTCTCTTCTGATATAGATTAATGTTCATCTGGTTTATACTTCTAATACTTTGTTCTTTCTTTTCTTTCTTTCTTCGTACTCCCTCCCGTCTGTCTTCTGCAGCGTCTATCATTTCTTTCTCTCCTCTCCTCTATCCTGTTGTGTACATTTGTTTGGAATGTTTTTATGTTTCTTTTCCTGTCGTTGTTCGGTAGATATTTTATAATGATATTCTTTAAGGTTTTTGACCCAGAATGTGTTGCAACTGAAGGGTGTTGATTTGCAGAAGCCTCTAAGTGGTAGTTTACACTGCGGATACTGGCTTAAAGAACTCCTACACTCTCTCTCTCTCTGTTTAACGCACATACATACACACACATACACACACACACACACTTACTGTACAACGTCATCTGGTCCTGTACAAGTCTGTCTATGTTACTTTCCATGTCTTCTCTTTGTTTCTATACATGTCTGTCTCCTTTGTGTGTATTGAGGGTTAGGGGTTTCACCAATAAACTAAGTTGCATGGTTATGATATGTAGGAGCTAACGTTTCTGTGTATCCCAGACAGTAACAATCTTAAAACCAGACAGGGCTCTTACATTTAAACATTCTGGGATTGTTCCATCCCTGGGCCTGACTCCATCCCTGGGCCTGACTCCATCCCTGGGCCTGACTCCATCCCTGGGCCTGACTCCATCCCTGGGCCTGACTCCATCCCTGGGCCTGACTCAATCCCTGGGCCTAACTCAATCTCTGGGCCTGACTCAATCTCTCTGGGCCTGACTCAATCCCTGGGCCTGACTCAATCTCTGGGCCTGACTCAATCCCTGGGCCTGACTCAATCTCTGGGCCTGACTCAATCTCTGGGCCTGACTCAATCCCTGGGCCTGCGTGTTTTAGAAGTCACCTCGCCTCTGAACCTCTCTCTCTGTGGAGTCTGATCTAGCTGCAGTCAGACATCCACCGCCGCTTGGCTCCTGCCCTCAGCCCCTGTGGTCACCCTGTCCTCTCTCTCTACAGGGGCGTGGGCAACAAGCCATGCAACAGTCCCAAGGGCCACCCCGAGGGACACTCCTCAGTCACCGATCTGGCCAACTCTTCACCGGAGACATGGTCATGGTAAGACAACTTTTGCTGTAAGTTGGATAAACACCATGTAGTAACTAGAGTTCTATTTGGAACACAACCCTGATGACTTGAGAGAGAGAGAGAGGAGAAGTAGAGGTGGAGAGAAAGAGAGATAGAGAAAGAGAGAGAAAGAGGGAGAAGGAAGAGAAGAGAAAGATGGAGAGGTTGGCTCCCATCACCTCCACTCTCCACCGCTGTCTATAGTCAAAGGCTGTGTGTGTGGGAGGGTGGTGTGTGTACACGTGCCTGCATGCCTGAGTATATAGTTGAATCCTAAAACCCTTCTCTCCTGCTCCTGGTGTTAATCCTCCATGATTTTACTATCACTATCATCTTTTTTTAATATGTGTTAAATTGTCAAAAAACATACCAAAATCTAAATTCCACTCTCCCCCATTAGCTGTCCCCTGGATCAGAGGATGACGATGGTGAAGGTGCTGTCAGTGAGAAGCTGGGACGGATCCAGTTCTCTGTTGGTTACAGCTTCCAGGACTCACTCTGACCGTCAAGATCCTCAAGGTATCCGTGGCTCTATGTATCTCATTTGTAAAGCCGGAATCATCCGTTTGATTCCGGCTGAGGACACTTTTGCAAAATGTTATGCAAAATTGTAAGTTGGATAAAAGTGACTGGTAAATGGCATATGTTGTTACAATTATTATGAAGGGCCAGAGCTACCAGCCAAGGACTTCTCTGGGACCTCTGACCCTTCACAAACTCTACTCTGCTGCCTGACAAGAAGCACAAACTGGAGACCAAGATCAAGAGGAAGAACCTCAACCCTCACTGGAACGAGACCTTCCTGTTCAAGGTACATTTACATGCTTTCCTCAATGCTCTTCTCAATGCTCTTCCCAATGCTCTTCCCAATGCTCTCCACAATGCTCTCCTCAATGCTCTCCTCAATGCTCTTCTCAATGCTCTCTCAATGCTCTCCTCAATGCTCTCCTCAATGCTCTTCTCAATGCTCTCCTCAATGATCTTCTCAATGCTCTTCTCAATGCTCTTCTCAATGCTCTTCTCAATGCTCTCCGCAATGCTCTCCTCAATGCTCTCCTCAATGCTCTTCTCAATGCTCCTCAATGCTCTCCTCAATGATCTTCACAATGCTCTTCTCAATGCTCTTCTCAATGCTCTCCTCACTGCTCTCCTTAATGCTCTTCACAATCTCTTCTCAATGCTCTCCTCAATGCTCTCCTCAATTCTCTTCTCAATGCCCTTCTCAATGCTCTTCTCAATGCTCTCCTCAATGCTCTCCTCAATGCTCTTCTCAATGCCCTTCAATGCTCTTTCAATGCTCTCCTCAATGGGGATATACAGTACCTTGCAGAAAGTATTCGGCCCCCTTGAACTTTGCGACCTTTTGCCACATTTCAGGCTTCAAACATAAAGATATAAAACTGTATTTTTTTGTGAAGTAGCAACAACAAGTTGGACACAATCATGAAGTGGAACGACATTTATTGGATATTTCAAACTTTTTTTAACAAATCAAAAACTGAAAAATTGGGGGTGCAAAATTATTCAGCCCCTTTACTTTCAGTGCAGCAAACTCTCTCCAGAAGTTCAGTGAGGATCTCTGAATGATCCAATGTTGACCTAAATGACTAATGATGATAAATACAATCCACCTGTGTTTAATCAAGTCTCCCTATAAATGCACCTGCACTGTGATAGTCTCAGAGGTCCGTTAAAAGCGCAGAGAGCATCATGAAGAACAAGGAACACACCAGGCAGGTCCGAGATACTGTTGTGAAGAAGTTTAAAGCCGGATTTGGATACAAAAAGATTTCCCAAGCTTTAAACATCCCAAGGAGCACTGTGCAAGCGATAATATTGAAATGGAAGGAGTATCAGACCACTGCAAATCTACCAAGACCTGGCTGTCCCTCTAAACTTTCAGCTCATACAAGGAGAAGACTGATCAGAGATGCAGCCAAGAGGCCCATGATCACTCTGGATGAACTGCAGAGATCTACAGCTGAGGTGGGAGACTCTGTCCATAGGACAACAATCAGTCATATATTGCACAAATCTGGCCTTTATGGAAGTGGCAAGAAGAAAGCCATTTCTTAAAGATATCCATAAAAAGTGTGTTTTAAAGTTTGCCACAAGCCACACCAAACATGTGGAAGAAGGTGCTCTGGTCAGATGAAACCAAAATTGAATTTTTAGCAACAATGCAAAACGTTATGTTTGGTGTAAAAGCAACACAGCTCATCACAATGAACACACCATACCCACTGTCAAACATGGTGGTGGCAGCATCACGGTTTGGGCCTGCTTTTCTTCAGCAGGGCCCGGGAAGATGGTTAAAATTGTTTGGAAGATGGATGGAGCCAAATACAGGACCATTCTGGAAGAGAACCTGATGGAGTCTGCAAAAGACCTGAGACTGGGACAGATATTTGTCTTCCAACAAGACAATGATCCAAAACATAAAGCAAAATCTACAATGGAATGGTTCAAAAATAAACATATCCAGGTGTTAGAATGGCCAAGTCAAAGTCCAGACATGAATCCAATCGAGAATCTGTGGAAAGAACTGAAAACTGCTGTTCACAAATGCTCTCCATCCAACCTCACTGAGCTCGAGCTGTTTTGCAAGGAGGAATGGGAAAATTTCAGTCTCTCGATGTGCAAAACTGATAGAGACATACCCCAAGCGACTTACAGCCGTAATCGCAGAAAAAGGAGGCGCTACAAAGTATTAACTTAAGGGGGCTGAATAATTTTGCACGCCCAATTTTTCAGTTTTTGATTTGTTAAAAAGTTTGAAATATCCAATAAATGTCGTTCCACTTCATGATTGTGTCCCACTTGTTGTTGATTCTTCACAAAAATATAGTTTTATATCTTTATGTTTGAAGCCTGAAATGTGGCAAAAGGTCGCAAAGTTCAAGGGGGCCGAATACTTTCGCAAGGCACTGTACATGCTCTCCTCAATGCTCTTCTCAATGCTCTCTCAATGCTCTTCTCAATGCGCTTTTCAATGCTCTCGTCAATGCTCTTCTCAGTGCTCTCCTCAATGCTCTTCTCAATGGGGATTTACATGCTCTCCTCAATGCTCTCCTCAATGCTATCCTCAATGCTCTCCTCGACGCTCTCCTCAATGCTCTCTCAATGCTCTCCTCAATGCTCTCCTCAATGCTCTCATCAATGCTCTCATCAATGCTCTCCTCAATGCTCTCCTCAGTGCTCTTCTCAATGGGGATTTACATGCTCTCCTCAATGCTTTTCTCAATGCTCTCCTCAATGCTCTCTCAATGCTCTCCTCAATGCTCTCCTCAATGCTCTTCTCAATGCTCTTCTCAATGCCTCCTCAATGGGGATATACATGCTCTTTCAATGCTCTTCTCAATGCTCTTCTCAATGCTCTCCTCAATGGGGATATACATGCTCTCCTCAATGCTCTCCTCAATGCTCTTCTCAGTGCTCTCCTCAATGCTCTTCTCAATGGGGATTTACATGCTCTCCTCAATGCTCTCCTCAATGCTCTTCTCAATGGGGATTTACATGCTCTCCTCAATGCCTCCTCAATGCTCTTCTCAATGGGGATATACATGCTCTCCTCAATGCTCTCCTCAATGCTCTCCTCAATGCTCTCCTCAATGCTCTTCTCAATGGGGATTTACATGCTCTCCTCAATGCTCTCCTCAATGCTCTCCTCGATGCTCTCCCTCAATGTTGTCCTCGATGCTCTCCTCTCTCCTCGATGCTCTCCCTCGATGCTCTCCTCGATGCTCTCCTCAGTGCTCTTCTCAATGTTCTCCTCAATGCTCTCCTCAATGCTCTCCTCAATACTTTTTTCAATGCTCTTAATGTATTTGCTTTATTTTATGAAGTGTACACTGTTCGGCAGAAGTCATAATCATATGGGTCGAAAAGAATTAAGGTTGAGGGTTAGGTTAGGTTAAGGTCAGGTTTAGGGACGAGGATTAGGTTAAGGTTAGGTTTAGGAACGAGGATTAGGATAAGGTTAGGTTTAGTAATGAGGGTTAGGTTAAGGTTAGATTTAGTAATGAGAGTTAGGTTAAGTTAAGTTTAGGAATGAGGTTTAGGAATGAGGTTTTGGTTAAGATTAGGTTTAGGAACAAAGGTTAAATTTAGGTTTAGGAACTAGGGGTAGGTTAAGGTTTGGTTAAAGTTTGGTTTAGGAATGAGGGTAGGTTAAGGTTAGATTTAGGAATTAGGGTAAGGTTAAGATTAGGGTTAGGTTTAGGAATGAGCGTAAGGTTAAGGTGGGGGTTATAATGGCACCAACAGAAATGGTCGCCCTGTCGCTAGCTCCTAGCCAACTTGCCAGTATTTAATTTTTTTGCGTGTTACTTCTAACATTATTTGCTTAGAACATTTCTCACATTATTACCTACATCCATTTCCGAGTATTTTACTCACTAATGGTACTGTAACATACACTGTTTCACGGAAACTTGGCTCTCTCAGGATATACTGTCTGAGTCCTTACAGCCAGTTGGGTTCTGAGTTCATATCGTAGACAGGAATAAGGGTGGGGGTGTATGTTTCATGATTAACTACTCATGGTGTGATTGTGATAACATACAGGAACCCCCGACCTAGAATACCTCACAATCAAATGTTTTACCTCCCAAGAGAATTATCTTAGGTTATAGTCACAGCCGTGTATATTCCCCTTCAAGCCGATACCACGACGGTCCTCAAAGAACTTCATTGGACTTTATGCAAACTGGAAACCACATATCCTGCATTTATTGTAGCTGGGAATTTTAACAAAGAACATTTGAGAAAAACGCTACCGAAGTTTCATCAACACATTGACTGTAGTACTCGCACTGCTAAAACACTCAAGACCACTGCTACTCCAACTTCCGCGATGCCTACAAGGCCCTCCCCCGCCCTCCCTTCGGCAAATCTGACATGACTTCATCTTGCTCCTTCCTATAGGCAGAAACTCAAATAGGAAGCACCCATGCTAAGGACAATTCAACACTGGTCTGACCAATCGGAAGATGGAGATGTTGTACCCACTGTCATTATTAAAACCTACCCTAACCAGAAACCGTGGATAGATGGCAGCATTTGCGCAAAAACTGAAAGCGCGAACCATCGCATTTAACCAAGGCAAGGTGACTGGGAATATGGCATAGTACAAACAGTGTAGTTATTCCCTCCGCAAAGCAAAACGTCAGAGACCAAGTGGAGTCGTAATTCAACGGCTCAGACACAAGACGTATGTGGCAGGGTCTAAAGACAATCACAGACTACAAAGGGAAAACCAACCATGTCGCGGACACTGACGTCTTGCTTCCGGACCAGCTAAACACCTTCTTCGCCCACTTTGAGAATAACACAGCCGACGTGAGTAAGACGTTTAAGCGTGTTAGCCCTCGCAAGGCTACAGGCACAGACAGCATCCCCAGCCGCGCCCCTCAGAGCATGCGCAGACCAGCTGTCTGGTGTGTTTACGGACATATTCAATCTCTCACTATCCTAGTCTGCTTTCCCCACATGCTTCAAGATGGCCATCATTGTTCCTGTACCCAAGAAGGCAAAGGTAACTGAACTAAATGACTATTGCATCATAGTAGTCACTTCTGTCATCATGAAGTGCTTTGAGAGGCTAGTCAAGGATCATATCACCTCTACCTTACCTGTCACCCTAGACCCACTTCAATTTGCTTACCGCCCCAATAGGTCCACAGACAATGCAATCGCCATCACACTGCCCTCTCGACAAGAGGAATACCTATGTAAGAGTGCTGTTCATTGACTATAGCGCAGCCTTCAACACCATAACACCCTCCAAGCTCATCATCAAGCTCGAGGCCCTGGGTCTGAACCCGCCCTATGCAACTGGGTTCTGGACGAAGAAACGGTAAGTACCCGTGGTAAGGACTGTTCAATATAGGTCTGACTAATCAGAATCTATGTCCAATTGGTAGTTACAGTCTTGTCCCATCGCTGAAACTCGGGAGAGGTGAAGATTGAGAGCCATACGTCCTCGGAATCACGACCCTGCCAAACCGCACTGCATCTTGACACACTGCTCGCTTAACCCGGAAGCAAGATGCACCAATATGTCGGAGAAAACACTGTCCAGCTGGAAACCAAAGACAGCTTTCAGGCAAAGGGCCCACCACAAGGAGTCGCTAGAGCTAGATAGGACAAGGAAATTCCGTCCAGCCAAACTCTATCCTAACCCAGAAATCGAACCCGGGTCTGTAGTAATGCCTTAAGCACTGCGTTGCAGTGGGAGGCTGCTTCTAGATTGTTTTGATTAGACTCAAATATGTTCTGGGTTGCCTCTGAGAATAACATTGACGTATACACTGACTCAGTGACGGGGTTCATCAGGAAGTGGATAGAGGATGTTGTTCCTACGGTGACTGGGTTCATCGGGAAGTGTATAGAGGATGTTGTTCCCACTGTGACTGGGTTCATCAGGAAGTGGATAGAGGATGTTGTTCCCACAGTGACTGGGTTCATCAGGAAGTGGATAGAGGATGTTGTTCCCACTGTGACTGGGTTCATCAGGAAGTGGATAGAGGATGTTGTTCCCACTGTGACTGGGTTCATCAGGAAGTGGATAGAGGATGTTGTTCCCACTGTGACTGGGTTCATCAGGAAGTGTATAGAGGATGTTGTTCCCACTGTGACTGGGTTCATCAGGAAGTGGATAGAGGATGTTGTTCCCACGGTGACTGGGTTCATCAGGAAGTGGATAGAGGATGTTGTTCCTACTGTGACTGGGTTCATCGGGAAGTGGATAGAGAATGTTGTTTCTGTGACTGGGTTCATCAGGAAGTGGATAGAGGATGTTGTTCCCACTGTGACTGGGTTCATCAGGAAGTGGATAGAGGATGTTGTTCCCACTGTGACTGGGTTCATCAGGAAGTGGATAGAGGATGTTGTTCCCACTGTGTCTGGGTTCATCAGGAAGTGGATAGAACTGTGTCTGGGTTCATCAGGAAGTGGATAGAGGGTGTTGTTCCTACAGTGATGATTAGAACTTATCCAAAAACTGTGGATCGTGCAAAACTGAAGGCCCGAACCACTGCATTTAACCACAGCAAGGTGACTGGGAGCATGGATGAATACAAACAGTCCAGCTATGCCCTCAGTAAGGCAATCAAACAGGCAAAGCATCAGTATGTGTACAACGTGAAGTCACAATTCCATGTCCCAGACATGAGACTTAAAGTGGGAAGACAAGTATGTGAACCCTTCAGAATTACCTGGATTTCTGCATAAATTGGTCATAAAATGTTATCTGATATAAGTCACAACAATAGACAGTCTGCTTAAACTAATAGCACTCAAACAATTATAATTTTTCATGTCTTTATTGAACACACAGTGTAAACTTTCACAGTGCAGGTTGGATGTCAACCCTTGGATTTAATAACAGGTTGACCCTCCTTTGCAGCAATAACCTCAACCAAATGTCAGGAGGTATTTTGGACCATTCCTCTTTACAAAACTGTCTCAGGTCCACAATATTCTTGGGATGTCTGGTGTGAACCGCTCTTTTGAGGTCCTGCCACAGCATCTCAATCAAGTGGAGGTCAGGACTGACTAGGCCACTCCAGAAGGCGTATTTTATTCTGTTCAAGCCATTCTGTAGTTGATTTACTTCTGTGTTTTGGGTTGTTATCCTGGGGCATCACCCAACTTCTGTAGAGCTTCAATTGGCCTTTTTTTTTTTTTTTTCAATTTTCCTGTAAAATGTCTTGATAAACTTGGGAATTCATTTTTACGTCAATGATAGCAAGCTATCCAGGCCCTGAGGCAGCAAAGCAGCCCCAAACCACGATGCTCCCTCCACCACAGTTTGCAGTTGGGATGAGGCTTTGATGTTGGTGTGCTGTGCCATCAAACTGTACACTGCCCTACCTATGTAAGAATGCTGTTCACCATCTGCAGCTCAGCCTTCAACACCATAGTCACCTCCAAGCTCATCACTAAGTTCAGTGCCCTGGGTCTGAACTTGTGCAACTGGGTCCTAGACTTCCTGACGGGCTGCCCCCAGGTGGTGAAGGTAGGAAACAACACCTGCACTTCGCTGATCCTCAACACATGGGCCCCTACAAGGGTGCGTGCTCAGCCCCTTCCAGTACTCCCTGTTCACCCATGACTGCGTGTCCACGCACGTCTCCAACTCAATCATAAAGTTTGTAGATGATACCAAAAATGACAACAGCCTCCAGGGAGGAGCTGAAGGCCTGGAGGAGTGGTGCCAGGAAAATAACCCTCCCTCAACGTCAACAAAACAAAGGAGTCGTGGATCGTTGTGGACTTCAGGAGACAGATACGAGAGCCCCCATCCACATCAATGGTGTCGCTGTGCCTCTTCATTTTAATTATTATTATTTTTTTAAACTAGGCAAATCAGTTAAGAACAAATTCTTATTTATAATGACGGCCTACCAGGGAACAGTGGGTTAACTGCCCTGTTCCTACCCCAACCAAAACCGCCACCCTATGTATGGGTCTCCCAATCAAACCGAATGTGATACAGGATATGAACCAGGGACTGCAGTGATGCCTCTTGCATTGAGATGCAGTAACTTAGCTGAGCCATTCGGGAGCCCAACCTCAGGAGACTGAAGAAATTCAGCTTGGCCCCTACTAAGGCCCTCACAAACTTTTACAGATGCACAATTGCAAGCATCCTGTCGGGCTGCATCACAGCCTGGTACAGCAACTGCACCGCCCACAACCGCAAGGCTCTCCAGAGGGTGTTGCAGTCTGCTCAACGCATCACCGGGGGCACACTGTCAGCCCTCCAGCACACCTACAGCACCCGATGTCACAGGAAGGCCAAGAAGATCATCAAGGACCTCAGCCACCCGAGCCAAAGCCTGTTCACCCCGTTATAATCCAAAAGGTGAGGTTGGTACAGGTGCATCAAAGCTGAGCCATCACTAGCCAGGCTCCGACAGGTGCCCTGAACTTAGTCACTGTTGCTAGCCGGTGCTGCACCGTAGAGACTGTTGCCCTAGGTTCGTAGTCATTGGTCACTTTAATAATGTTCCCATACCGTTTTACCATCCTGTATTACTTCATATGTATATACTGTTTTCTAGTCAAGGATCATCCTATATACGGTGCCTTGGGAAAGTATTCAGACCCCTTGACTCTTTCCATGTTGTGTTTCATTACATCCTTATTCTTAAAATAGATTCAATTGTTTTTTTCCCTCATTTTTTCCCTCATTGTCCTCTTACTCAGTTGTTGCCCCTGGGGCCTCCCACTCCTCTTTCTATTCTGGTTAGAGCCAGTTTGCACTGTTCTGTGAAGGGGGTAGTACACAGCGTTGTATGAGATCTTCTGTTTCATGGCAATTTCTGGCATGTAATAGCCTTCATTTCTCAGAACAAGAATAGACTGACGAGTTCAGAAGAAAGTTATTTGTTTCTGATATTTTGAGCCTGTAATCGAATCCACAAATGCTGATGCTCCAGATACTCAACTAGTCTAAAGAAGGACAGTTTTATTGCTTCTTTAATTAGGACAACAGTTTTCAGCTGTGCTAACATAATTGTAAAAGGGTTTTCTAATGGTCAAATAGCATTTTAAAATGATAAGCTTGGATTAGCCAACACAACGTGCCATTGGAACACAGGAGTGATGGTTGCTGATAATGGTCCTCTGTACTCCTATGTAGATA
Organism: Oncorhynchus masou masou; assembly: GCF_036934945.1. Classification (NCBI taxonomy): domain Eukaryota; kingdom Metazoa; phylum Chordata; class Actinopteri; order Salmoniformes; family Salmonidae; genus Oncorhynchus; species Oncorhynchus masou. The sequence continues at coordinate 40,570 of NW_027000574.1, forward strand.
TTACATAAAAAATCTGCCATTTCATTTACAACATTAGCAATGTCTACATATTTCTGATCAATTCAATGTTATTTTAATGGACAAACAATAGCTTTTCTAAAGAAATAAGGGCATTTCTAAGTGACAACAAACTTTCTAACGGTAGTGTATGTTTTTAAGGTTTAGGAAGGAACGAGGGTTAGGTTAAGGTGAGGTTATAGTTACGGATTAGCCACTAGGGTTAGGGTAATGGTTAGGTTTAGGAATGAGGGTTAGGTTAAGGTTAGGTTTAGAAACTAGGGTTAGATTAAGGTTGGAGTTAGGTTTATGAACAAAAGTTAGGGTAAGGAATGAGGGCTAGGTTATGGTTAAGGTTAAGGTTAGGTTTAAACAAGAGGGTTAGGTTAAGGTTAGGATTAACGTTAGGTTTAGGTACAGGATCGAGGGTTAAGGTTAGGTTTAGAAACTAGGGTTAGGTTAAGGTTAGATTTAGGAATGAGGGTTAGGTTAAGGTTAGGTTAAGTTTAGGATTAAGGTTAGGTTTAGCAACAAAATTAAAGCAGACCAAAGTCACATAAATATTAGTTATAGATCTGTCATTCTCATTGAAAGTCAGTTTAAGAAGTGGTAGATCTGTGCTATGTGTGCTATTTCTATGCTTCCCGTTCTTAAATTCCATCTTTGCATCTTTTATTTTCAGTTTTGTACACCAGCTTCAAACAGCTTAATATTTTTGGTTATGATCAAGCTTTTATTATATATTTCACAGCAGTTTGGATGGTTTGGATGGTGATTGTCTATAATATACTTCCTTGTTTTGTCACATGAACGGAAATTAGGCAAACTATTTGAATTTTAGCAATCAGGAAATGGTGGAGCAATTTCTTCATAGTGCATCTTTAATTTTAGGGGTAAGGTTTTGGAACGAGGGTTATGTTAAGGTTAGGTATCGTTTCAGTATATGGTATAGGGTTATAGGGTGAGTCCCCCGTGGGACGGTTGAGCTAACTTGCGTTAATGTGATTAGCATGACGTTTTAAGTAACAAGAAAATTTCCCAGAACATGGACATTTGGGCAGAAAGCTTAAATTCCTGTTAATCTGATCAAATTTATTTATGATTAAATTATTTCTATTACAGTGAAATAATACATAATATTATTGGAGGAGAGTGCACAGTTATGTACTTGAAAATGTATAAATTAACCAATTAGGCACATTTGGGCAGACAACATTTTGAACAGTAATGCAATGGTTAATTGGATCAATGTACAACTTTGCACGTACACTGCTACCATCTAGTGGCCATAATCTAAAGTTTGTCTAAACTGCAATAATACATTGTGACCTTTCTCTTGCATTTCAAAGATGAAATGATTTCTTTGTATTATCTTTCACGAGATATAATGTGTTATATTCTTCTACATTAATTTCACATTTCCTCAAACTTCAAAGTGATTACTTTCAAATGGTATCAGGAATATGCATAGCCTTGCTTCAGGTCCTGAGCTACAGGCAGTTAGATTTGGGTTTGTTATTTTAGGTCCTGAGCTACAGGCAGTTAGATTTGGGTATGTTATTTTAGGTCCTGAGCTACAGGCAGTTAGATTTGGGTTTGTTATTTTAGGGCCTGAGCTACAGGCAGTTAGAGTTGGGAATGTAATTTTAGGTCCTGAGCTACAGGCAGTTAGATTTGGGTATGTAATTTTAGGTCCTGAGCTACAGGCAGTTAGAGTTGGGAATGTAATTTTAGGTCCTGAGCTACAGGCAGTTAGAGTTGGGAATGTAATTTTAGGTCCTGAGCTACAGGCAGTTAGAGTTGGGAATGTAATTTTAGGTCCTGAGCTACAGGCAGTTAGAGTTGGGAATGTAATTTTAGGGAAAATTGAAAAAAGGTCCGATTCTTTTCAACCTTTTCTCTGTGTCTGAAGGCTTTTCTTTCTCCCCCTCCTCTCTCCTCTCCTCTCTCCTTCTCTCCCTTTCTCCCCTTCCCTACCTCCAGGTTTCCCATACGAGAAAGTGAGGGAGAGGACTCTGTACCTGCAGGTGTTGGACTTTGACCGGTTCAGTCGCAACGACCCCAGGAGGGGGAGGTTTCCATCCCTCTCAACAAGCTCAGTGACCTGGGACACATGCAGACCTTCTGGAAGGAACTCAAACCCTGCATGGATGGAGCTGTAAGGAGGAGGAGGAGGGGAGGGAGGATAGGAGGAGGAGAGGAGGGGGAGGATAGGGGAGAAGGAGGAGGGAGGAGGAGGATAGGGGAGGATAGAAGGAGAAGTGGAGGGGAGGGGGAGGGGAGGGAGAGGAGGAGGGAGAGGAGGGGAGGATAGGGGAGGATAGAAGGAGAAGTGGAGGGGAGGGGAGGAGGGGAGGATAGGAGGAGGAGGAGGGGAGGATAGGGGAGGAGGATGGAGCTGTAAGGCTGGAGAGGGAGAGGGGGAGGGAGAAGGGAGAAGGGAGGAGGAGGGGAGGATAGGAGGGAAGGATAGGGCAGGAGGATGGAGCTGTAAGGCTAGAGAGGGGAGGGAGAGGGAGAGGAGGATGGAAGGACAGGGGATGGTAGGGGAGGAGGATGGGAAGATAGGGGAGGAGGATGGTAGAATAGGAGGGAAGGATAGGGCAGGAGGATGGAGCTGTAAGGCTAGAGAGGGGGAGGGAGAGGAGAGGAGGATGGAAGGACAGGGGATGGTAGGGGAGGATGAGGGGAAGATATGGGAGGAGGAGGGTAGAATAGGAGGGAAGGATAGGGGAGGAGGGGAGAAAGAGGAGGACAGGGGAAGGGGGAAGAAGGAACTCAAACCATGCATGAACGGAGCTGTAAGTAGGGGTGAACAGTTCAGGTACATTTCTGAAAATGTTCAGGTTTTGAAAAAATCCAGGTTGGATGTTGGAAAATTCCAAAAATCAGGAGGGAATAAGAAGGAATTTTGGTAAAATTACTAGAATTTTGTAACCTCAGGTGGTCCTTATCCATTCTCCATTTTACATATTTTTTAAACTTAGTCTTTTTCCTGGAAACCCGCCGAAACCAGGGCCCATATTCACAAAGAATACTAACCCTTTAACTACATAGCTAGCATGTTACCTAACCCTAACCTTAACCCCTAACCCTAGCCATAGCCCTAATCTTAACCCTTAACCCTGAATTTTACCTTTAGCCTAGCTATTGTTAGCCACCAAGCTAGCCTAGCTAACGTTAGCCGCAACAAATTGGAATTTGTGTAATGTATACAATTGCCTTATGAAGAAAGAAAATTATGTAATACACATGAAAAAGTGAAAGTCTTTTTCACAATGTCTGTATATAGTGACTAAGTGTGTGTGTGTGTGTGTGTGTGTGTGTGTGTGTGTGTGTGTGTGTGTGTGTGTGTGTGTGTGTGTGTGTGTGTGTGTGTGTGTGTGTGTGTGTGTGTGTGTGTGTGTTCCCCAGGGGAGGCGAGGGGACCTGCTGGTGTCTCTGTGCTATAACCCAACAGCCAACACCATCACTGTGAACATCATCAAAGCACGCAATCTCAAAGCCATGGACATAGGCGGAACATCGGGTTGGTATCCTCTCCTTCTCTCCTCCAGTCGCCATACCCAAGCTCAAGACCACACATTTAACTGGGCTACAACGATGTAGACTAAAACCTTCATCGTTCCCAAACAAAATGTACCGGCTGACGGTGTCTTTCAGGAAACAGCAACAAATACAAAACGATGTGATGATGACGTTCCACATGGACAGCTGATTGATTTGAAAACAAGTCATTAACCTAAATCCAATAATAACATGGTGAATTGTTTTATTTTTTTTTATTTCACGTTAGTTGACAATTTAACCAAATGAAAATCAAAACCAGACTTTGAAATGAGGTCTGTGCCCAGTGTCCTTCTTCCTCATCATCCTCACCATGCTTCCCTAATCCCTACCTGTAGCCTGCCTCTGGTATAATGCATGTCCACCTCTCACTCATCCCTAATCCCTACCTGTAGCCTGCCTCTGGTATAATGCATGTCCACATCTCACTCATCCCTAATCCCTACCTGTAGCCTGCCTCTGGTATAATGCATGTCCACATCTCACTCATCCCTAATCCCCACCTGTAGCCTGCCTCTGGTATAATGCATGTCCACCTCTCACTCATCCCTAATCCCCACCTGTAGCCTGCCTCTGGTATAATGCATGTCCACCTCTCACTCATCCCTAATCCCCACCTGTAGCCTGCCTCTGGTATAATGCATGTCCACCTCTCACTCATCCCTAATCCCCACCTGTAGCCTGCCTCTGGTATAATGCATGTCCACCTCTCACTCATCCCTAATCCCTACCTGTAGCCTGCCTCTGGTATAATGCATGTCCACCTCTCATTCATCCCTAATCCCCACCTGTAGCCTGCCTCTGGTATAATGCATGTCCACATCTCACTCATCCTTAATCCCTACCTGTAGCCTGCCTCTGGTATTATGCATGTCCACATCTCACTCATCCCTAATCCCTACCTGTAGCCTGCCTCTGGTATAATGCATGTCCACCTCTCACTCATCCCTAATCCCCACCTGTAGCCTGCCTCTGGTATAATGCATGTCCACATCTCACTCATCCCTAATCCCCACCTGTAGCCTGCCTCTGGTATAATGCATTTCCACTCTCACTCATCCCTAATCCCCACCTGTAGCCTGCCTCTGGTATAATGCATTTCCACCTCTCACTCATCCCTAATCCCCACCTGTAGCCTGCCTCTGGTATTATGCATGTCCACCTCTCACTCATCCCTAATCCCCACCTGTAGCCTGCCTCTGGTATAATGCATGTCCACCTCTCACTCATCCCTAATCCCCACCTGTAGCCTGCCTCTGGTATAATGCATGTCCACCTCTCACTCATCCCTAATCCCTACCTGTAGCCTGCCTCTGGTATAATGCATGTCCACCTCTCACTCATCCCTAATCCCCACCTGTAGCCTGCCTCTGGTATAATGCATGTCCACATCTCACTCATCCCTAATCCCCACCTGTAGCCTGCCTCTGGTATAATGCATGTCCACATCTCACTCATCCCTAATCCCTACCTGTAGCCTGCCTCTGGTATTATGCATGTCCACCTCTCACTCATCCCTAATCCCCACCTGTAGCCTGCCTCTGGTATAATGCATGTCCACCTCTCACTCATCCCTAATCCCCACCTGTAGCCTGCCTCTGGTATAATGCATGTCCACATCTCACTCATCCCTAATCCCTACCTGTAGCCTGCCTCTGGTATAATGCATGTCCACATCTCATTCATCCCTAATCCCTACCTGTAGCCTGCCTCTGGTATTATGCATTTCCACATCTCACTCATCCCTAATCGACAGGTTACTACAGGTTAGTACAGATTACTGCAGGTTACTACAGGTTACTACAGGTTAGTCATGGTAATTGAGGTCACTGGGTAGTCTATTGACTGGTAGTCTATTGACTGGTAGCTGGTAGTCTATTGACTGGTAGTCTATTGACTGGTAGCTGGTAGTCTATTTTCTGGTAGTCTATTAGCTGGTAGTCTATTAGCTGGTAGTCTATTGGCTGGTAGTCTATTGGCTGGTAGCTGGTAGTCTATTGACTGGTAGTCTATTGACTGGTAGCTGGTAGTCTATTGACTGGTAGCTGGTAGTCTATTGGCTGGTAGCTGGTAGTCTATTGACTGGTAGTCTATTGACTGGTAGCTGGTAGTCTATTTTCTGGTAGTCTATTAGCTGGTAGTCTATTATCTGGTAGTCTATTGGCTGGTAGTCTATTGGCTGGTAGCTGGTAGTCTATTGACTGGTAGTCTATTGACTGGTAGCTGGTAGTCTATTGGCTGGTAGCTGGTAGTCTATTGGCTGGTAGCTGGTAGTCTATTGACTGGTAGTCTATTGACTGGTAGCTGGTAGTCTATTTTCTGGTAGTCTATTAGCTGGTAGTCTATTAGCTGGTAGTCTATTGGCTGGTAGTCTATTGGCTGGTAGCTGGTAGTCTATTGACTGGTAGTCTATTGACTGGTAGCTGGTAGTCTATTGGCTGGTAGCTGGTAGTCTATTGGCTGGTAGCTGGTAGTCTATTGGCTGGTAGTCTATTGACTGGTAGTCTATTGACTGGTAGCTGGTAGTCTATTTGCTGGTAGTCTATTGTCTGGTAGTCTATTGGCTGGTAGCTGGTAGTCTATTGACTGGTAGTCTGTTGACTGGTATATTTAGCCTGAGTAGATCTCCTGCAGGTATAGAGATTACATTCTCACTGGATGACCCAGCCACGCCTCATCCATCATCGGCATAGTCTATTGGCTGGTAGCTGGTAGTCTATTGACTGGTAGCTGGTAGTCTATTGGCTGGTAGTCTATTGACTGGTAGTCTATTGGCTGGTTGCTGGTAGCCTATTGGCTGGTTGTCTATTGGCTGGTAGCTGGAAGTCTATTGACTGGTAGTCTATTGACTGGTAGTCTATTGACTGGTAGTCTATTGGCTGGTAGTCTATTGGCTGGTAGCTGATAGTCTATTGGCTGGTTGCTGGTAGCCTATTGGCTGGTTGTCTATTGGCTGGTAGCTGGTAGTCTATTGACTGGTAGTCTATTGGCTGGTAGTCTACTGAGTGGTAGTCTATTGACTGGTAGCTGGTAGTCTATTGGCTGGTAGCTGGTAGTCTATTGACTGGTAGTCTATTGGCTGGTAGTCTATTGGCTGGTATCTGGTAGTCTATTGGCTGGTAGCTGGTAGTCTATTGGCTGGTAGCTGGTAGCCTATTGGCTGGTAGCTGGTAGTCTATTGGCTGGTAGCTGGTAGTCTATTGGCTGGTAGCTGGTAGTCTATTGGCTGGTAGTCTATTGACTGGTAGCTGGTAGTCTATTGGCTGGTAGCTGGTAGTCTATTTGCTGGTAGTCTATTGTCTGGTAGTCTATTGGCTGGTAGCTGGTAGTCTATTGACTGGTAGTCTGTTGACTGGTATATTTAGCCTGAGTAGATCTCCAAAGTGCAGGTATAGAGATTACATTCTCACTGGATGACCCAGCCACGCCATCCATCATCGGCATAGTCTATTGGCTGGTAGCTGGTAGTCTATTGACTGGTAGCTGGTAGTCTATTGGCTGGTAGTCTATTGACTGGTAGTCTATTGGCTGGTAGTCTATTGGCTGGTAGCTGGTAGTCTATTAACTGGTAGTCTATTGGCTGGTAGTCTATTGGCTGGTAGCTGGTAGTCTATTGGCTGGTAGTCTATTGGCTGGTAACTGGTAGTCTATTGACTGGTAGTCTATTGACTGGTAGTCTATTGGCTGGTAGTCTATTGGCTGGTAGTCTATTGGCTGGTTGCTGGTAGCCTATTGGCTGGTTGTCTATTGGCTGGTAGCTGGTAGTCTATTGCATGTCCACTGGTAGTCTATTGGCTGGTAGTCTACTCTGGTAGTCTATTGACTGGTAGCTGGTAGTCTATTGGCTGGTAGCTGGTAGTCTATTGACTGGTAGTCTATTGGCTGGTAGTCTATTGGCTGGTATCTGGTAGTCTATTGGCTGGTAGCTGGTAGTCTATTGGCTGGTAGCTGGTAGCCTATTGGCTGGTAGCTGGTAGTCTATTGGCTGGTAGCTGGTAGTCTATTGGCTGGTAGCTGGTAGTCTATTGGCTGGTAGTCTATTGACTGGTAGCTGGTAGTCTATTGGCTGGTAGCTGGTAGTCTATTGCTGTAGTCTATTGTCTGGTAGTCTATTGGCTGGTAGCTGGTGGTCTATTGACTGGTAGTCTGTTGACTGGTATATTTAGCCTGAGTAGATCTCCAAAGTGCAGGTATAGAGATTACATTCTCACTGGATGACCCAGCCACGCCTCATCCATCATCGGCATAGTCTATTGGCTGGTAGCTGGTAGTCCATTGACTGGTAGCTGGTAGTCTATTGGCTGGTAGTCTATTGACTGGTAGTCTATTGGCTGGTAGTCTATTGGCTGGTAGCTGGTAGTCTATTAACTGGTAGTCTATTGGCTGGTAGTCTATTGGCTGGTAGCTGGTAGTCTATTGGCTGGTAGTCTATTGGCTGGTAACTGGTAGTCTATTGACTGGTAGTCTATTGACTGGTAGTCTATTGGCTGGTAGTCTATTGGCTGGTAGCTGGTAGTCTATTAACTGGTAGTCTATTGGCTGGTAGTCTATTGACTGTTATATTTAGCCTGCGTAGATCTCCAAAGTGCAGGAAAAGAGATTACATTCTCACTGGATGACCCAGCCACGCCTCACCCATCATCGGCATAGTCTATTGGCTGTTAGCTGGTAGTCTATTGGCTGGTAGCTGGTAGTCTATTGACTGGTAGCTGGTAGTCTATTGGCTGGTAGCTGGTAGTCTATTGGCTGGTAGCTGGTAGTCTATTGGCTGGTAGTCTATTGACTGGTAGTCTATTGGCTGGCAGTCTATTGGCTGGTAGCTGGTAGTCTATTAGCTGGTAGTCTATTGGCTGGTAGTCTATTGGCTGGTAGTCTATTGGCTGGTAGCTAGTCTATTGGCTGGTAGTCTATTGACTGGTAGTCTGTTGACTGGTAGCTGGTAGTCTATTAGCTGGTAGTCTATTGGCTGGTAGCTGGTAGTCTATTAGCTGGTAGTCTATTGGCTGGTAGTCTATTGGCTGGTAGTCTATTGGCTGGTAGCTGGTAGTCTATTGACTGGTAGTCTATTGGCTGGTAGTCTATTGGCTGGTAGCTGGTAGTCTATTGACTGGTAGTCTATTGACTGGTAGTCTATTGACTGGTAGTCTATTGGCTGGTATATTTAGCCTGAGTAGATCTCCAAAGTGCAGGTATAGAGATTACATTCTCACTGGATGACCCAGCCACGCCTCATCCATCATCGGCATAGTCTATTGGCTGTTAGCTGGTAGTCTATTGAGTGGTAGTCTATTGAGTGGTAGTCTATTGAGCGGTAGTCTACTGAGTGGTAGCTGGTAGTCTATTGGCTGGTAGTTTATTGGCTGGTAGTCTATTGGCTGGTTGCTGGTAGCCTATTGGCTGGTTGTCTATTGGCTGGTAGCTGGTAGTCTATTGACTGGTAGTCTATTGGCTGGTAGTCTACTGAGTGGTAGTCTATTGACTGGTAGCTGGTAGTCTATTGGCTGGTAGCTGGTAATCTATTGACTGGTAGTCTATTGGCTGGTAGTCTATTGGCTGGTAGCTGGTAGTCTATTGGCTGGTAGCTGGTAGTCTATTGGCTGGTAGCTGGTAGCCTATTGGCTGGTAGCTGGTAGTCTATTGGCTGGTAGCTGGTAGCCTATTAGCTGGTAGTCTATTGGCTGGTAGTCTATTGACTGGTAGCTGGTAGTCTATTGGCTGGTAGTCTATTGACTGGTAGTCTATTGGCTGGTAGCTGGTAGGCTATTAGCTGGTAGTCTATTGACTGTCTATTGGCTGGTAGTCTATTGGCTGGTAGCTGGTAGTCTATTAACTGGTAGTCTATTGGCTGGTAGTCTATTGACTGTTATATTTAGCCTGAGTAGATCTCCAAAGTGCAGGTATAGAGATTACATTCTCACTGGATGACCCAGCCATGCCTCACCCATCATCGGCATAGTCTATTGGCTGTTAGCTGGTAGTCTATTGGCTGGTAGCTGGTAGTCTATTGACTGGTAGTCTATTGGCTGGTAGTCTATTGGCTGGTAGTCTATTGGCTGGTAGCTGGTAGTCTATTGGCTGGTAGTCTATTGACTGTTAGTCTGTTGACTGGTAGCTGGTAGTCTATTAGCTGGTAGTCTATTGGCTGGTAGCTGGTAGTCTATTAGCTGGTAGTCTATTGGCTGGTAGTCTATTGGCTGGTAGCTGGTAGTCTATTGGCTGGTAGTCTATTGGCTGGTAGCTGGTAGTCTATTGACTGGTAGTCTATTGGCTGGTAGTCTATTGGCTGGTAGCTGGTAGTCTATTGGCTGGTAGTCTATTGGCTGGTGGCTGGTAGTCTATTGACTGGTAGTCTATTGGCTGGTATATTTAGCCTGAGTAGATCTCCAAAGTGCAGGTATAGAGATTACATTCTCACTGGATGACCCAGCCACGCCTCATCCATCATCGGCATAGTCTATTGGCTGTTAGCTGGTAGTCTATTGAGTGGTAGTCTATTGAGTGGTAGTCTATTGAGCGGTAGTCTACTGTGTTAGTGGTAGTCTATTTGGCTGGTAGTCTATTGGCTGGTAGCTGGTAGTCTATTGGCTGGTAGTCTATTGGCTGGTAGTCTATTGACTGGTAGCTGGTAGTCTATTGAGCTGGTAGTCTATTGAGCTGGTAGTCTATTGAGCTGGTAGTCTATTGCTGGTAGTATTGACTGGTAGTCTATTGGCTGGTAGCTGGTAGTCTATTGACTGGTAGTCTATTGGCTGGTAGTCTATTGGCTGGTAGTCTATTGGCTTGTAGCTGGTAGTCTATTGGCTGGTAGTCTATTGGCTGGTAGTCTATTGAGCCTGGTAGTCTATTGGCTGGTAGCTGGTATTCTATTGGCTGGTAGTCTATTGAGCTGGTAGTCTATTGACTGGTAGCTGGTAGTCTATTAGCTGGTAGTCTATTGGCTGGTAGCTGGTAGTCTATTAGCTGGTAGTCTATTGGCTGGTAGTCTATTGTCTGGTAGCTGGTAGTCTATTGGCTGGTAGTCTATTGGCTGGTAGCTGGTAGTCTATTGACTGGTAGTCTATTGACTGGTAGTCTATTGGCTGGTAGTCTATTGGCTGGTAGCTGGTAGTCTATTGGCTTGTAGTCTATTGGCTGGTAGCTGGTAGTCTATTGACTGGTAGTCTATTGGCTGGTATATTTAGCCTGAGTAGATCTCCAAAGTGCAGGTATAGAGATTACATTCTCACTGGATGACCCAGCCACGCCTCATCCATCATCGGCATAGTCTATTGGCTGTTAGCTGGTAGTCTATTGAGTGGTAGTCTATTGAGTGGTAGTCTATTGAGCGGTAGTCTACTGAGTGGTAGCTGGTAGTCTATTGGCTGGTAGTCTATTGGCTGGTAGTCTATTGGCTGGTAGCTGGTAGTCTATTGGCTGGTAGTCTATTGAGTGGTAGTCTATTGACTGGTAGCTGGTAGTCTATTGGCTGTTAGCTGGTAGTCTATTGAGTGGTAGTCTATTGACTGGTAGCTGGTAGTCTATTGGCTGTTAGCTGGTAGTCTATTGAGTGGTAGTCTATTGACTGGTAGTCTATTGACTGGTAGCTGGTAGTCTATTGGCTGGTGGCTGGTAGTCTATTGACTGGTAGTCTATTGGCTGGTAGCTGGTAGTCTATTGGCTGGTAGTCTATTGAGTGGTAGTCTATTGAGTGGTAGTCTATTGGCTGGTAGCTGGTAGTATATTGAGTGGTCGTCTATTGGCTGGTAGCTGGTATTCTATTGGCTGGTAGTCTATTGAGTGGAGGTCTATTGGCTGGTAGCTGGTAGTCTATTAGCTGGTAGTCTATTGGCTGGTAGTCTATTGGCTGGTAGCTGGTAGTCTATTGGCTGGTAGTCTATTGGCTGGTAGCTGGTAGTCTATTGACTGGTAGTCTATTGGCTGGTAGTCTATTGGCTGGTAGCTGGTAGTCTATTGGCTGGTAGTCTATTGGCTGGTAGCTGGTAGTCTATTGACTGGTAGTCTATTGGCTGATATATTTAGCCTGAGTAGATCTCCTGCAGGTATAGATTACATTCTCATTGGCTGGTAGTCTATTGAGTGGTAGTCTATTGAGATTACATTCTCACTGGTAGTCTATTGAGTGGTAGTCTATTGAGTGGTAGCTGGTAGTCTATTGGTAGCTGGTAGTCTATTGGCTGGTAGTCTGGTAGTCTATTGGCTGGTTGCTGGTAGTCTATTGGCTGGTAGTCTATTGAGTGGTAGTCTATTGACTGGTAGCTGGTAGTCTATTGGCTGGTAGCTGGTAGTCTATTTGCTGGTAGTCTATTGTCTGGTAGTCTATTGGCTGGTAGCTGGTAGTCTATTGACTGGTAGTCTGTTGACTGGTATATTTAGCCTGTAGTCCAAAGTGCAGGTATAGAGATTATTCTCACTGGATGACCCAGCCACGCCTCATCCATCATGGCATAGTCTATTGGCTGGTAGCTGGTAGTCTATTGACTGGTAGCTGGTAGTCTATTGGCTGGTAGCTGGTAGTCTATTGGCTGGTAGTCTATTGGCTGGTTGTCTATTGGCTGGTAGCTGGTAGTCTATTGACTGGTAGTCTATTGACTGGTAGTCTATTGGCTGGTACTGGTAGTCTATTGACTGGTAGTCTATTGGCTGGTAGTCTATTGGCTGGTAGTCTATTAGTCTATTGGCTGGTAGTCTATTGGCTGGTAGTCTATTGGCTGGTAGCTGGTAGTCTATTGGCTGGTAGTCTATTGGCTGGTAGTCTACTGGTAGTGGTAGTCTATTGACTGGTAGCTGGTAGTCTATTGGCTGGTAGCTGGTAGTCTATTGACTGGTAGTCTATTGACTGGTAGTCTATTGACTGGTAGCTGGTAGTCTATTGGCTGGTAGCTGGTAGTCTATTGGCTGGTAGCTGGTAGTCTATTGGCTGGTAGCTGGTAGTCTATTGACTGGTAGCTGGTAGTCTATTGGCTGGTAGTCTATTGACTGGTAGCTGGTAGTCTATTGGCTGGTAGTCTATTGACTGGTAGTCTATTGGCTGGTAGTCTATTGTAGCTGGTAGCTGGTTGGCTGGTAGTCTATTGGCTGGTAGCTGGTAGTCTATTGACTGGTAGTCTATTGGCTGGTAGTCTATTGGCTGGTAGCTGGTAGTCTATTAACTGGTAGTCTATTGGCTGGTAGTCTATTGACTGTTATATTTAGCCTGAGTAGATCTCCTGCAGGTAGTACATTCTCACTGGATGACCCAGCCACGCTCACCCATCATCGGTAGTCTATTGGCTGTTAGCTGGTAGTCTATTAGCTGGTAGCTGGTAGTCTATTGACTGGTAGTCTATTGGCTGGTAGTCTATTGGCTGGTAGTCTATTGGCTGGTAGCTGGTAGTCTATTAGCTGGTAGTCTATTGGCTGGTAGTCTATTGGCTGGTAGTCTATTGGCTGGTAGTCTATTGGCTGGTAGTCTATTGGCTGGTAGCTGGTAGTCTATTGGCTGGTAGTCTATTGACTGGTAGTCTGTTGACTGGTAGCTGGTAGTCTATTAGCTGGTAGTCTATTGGCTGGTAGCTGGTAGTCTATTAGCTGGTAGTCTATTGGCTGGTAGTCTATTGGCTGGTAGCTGGTAGTCTATTGGCTGGTAGTCTATTGGCTGGTAGCTGGTAGTCTATTGACTGGTAGTCTATTGGCTGGTAGTCTATTGGCTGGTAGCTGGTAGTCTATTGGCTGGTAGTCTATTGGCTGGTGGCTGGTAGTCTATTGACTGGTAGTCTATTGGCTGGTATATTTAGCCTGAGTAGATCTCCAAAGTGCAGGTATAGAGATTACATTCTCACTGGATGACCCAGCCACGCCTCATCCATCATCGGCATAGTCTATTGGCTGTTAGCTGGTAGTCTATTGAGTGGTAGTCTATTGAGTGGTAGTCTATTGAGCGGTAGTCTACTGAGTGGTAGCTGGTAGTCTATTGGCTGGTAGTCTATTGGCTGGTAGTCTATTGGCTGGTAGCTGGTAGTCTATTGGCTGGTAGTCTATTGAGCTGGTAGTCTATTGACTGGTAGTCTATTGGCTGGTAGCTGGTAGTCTATTGAGTGGTAGTCTATTGACTGGTAGTCTATTGACTGGTAGCTGGTAGTCTATTGGCTGGTGGCTGGTAGTCTATTGACTGGTAGTCTATTGGCTGGTAGCTGGTAGTCTATTGGCTGGTAGTCTATTGAGTGGTAGTCTATTGAGTGGTCGTCTATTGGCTGGTAGCTGGTATTCTATTGGCTGGTAGTCTATTGAGTGGTAGTCTATTGGCTGGTAGCTGGTAGTCTATTGACTGGTAGTCTGTTGGCTGGTAGTCTATTGGCTGGTAGTCTATTGAGTGGTAGTCTATTGAGTGGTAGTCTATTGAGTGGTAGTCTATTGGCTGGTAGCTGGTGTCTATTGACTGGTAGCTGGTAGTCTATTGGCTGGTAGCTGGTAGTCTATTGGCTGGCAGTCTATTGACTGGTAGTCTACTGACTGGTGGTCTGTGGGTAGGTAAAAATAATGGTAAAATATTTACCAAATCTATTAATTTTACAATCATTTCCGTACACCTGATGATAAGTCAAAAATACTGATGTGTGATGGGGGTTCCTGTGTTATCAGTTGGCCTGGGAGGGGTTCCTGGGTCGTCATTTTTCCTGGGAGGGGGTTCCTAGGTCGTCATTTTGCCTGGGAGGGGTTCCTGGGTCGTCATTTTGCCTGGGAGGGGTTCCTGGGTCGTCATTTTTCCTGGGAGGGGGTTCCTGGGTCGTCATTTTGCCTGGGAGGGGTTCCTGGGTCGTCATTTTGCCTGGGAGGGGTTCCTGGGTCGTCATTTTGCCTGGGAGGGGGTTCCTGGGTCATCAGTTTGCCTGGGTTGGATTCCCTGGGTCGTCAGTTTGCCTGGGAGGGGGTTCCTAGGTCGTCATTTTTCCTGGGAGGGGGTCCCTGGGTCGTCATTTTGCCTGGGAGGGGGTCCCTGGGTCGTCAGTTTGCCTGGGAGGCTTTCCCTGGGTCGTCAGTTTGCCTGGGAGGGGTTCCCTGGGTCGTCAGTTTGCCTGGGAGGGGTTCCCTGGGGGTCATTTTGCCTGGGAGGGTTCCCTGGGTCGTCATTTTGCCTGGGAGGGGTTCCCTGGGTCGTCATTTTGCCTGGGAGGGGTTCCTGGGTCGTCAGTTTGCCTGGGAGGGGTCCCTGGGTCGTCAGTTTGCCTGGGAGGGGTCCCTGGGTCGTCAGTTTGCCTGGGAGGGGGTTCCTGGGTCGTCATTTTGCCTGGGAGGGGGTTCCTGTGTGATCAGTTTGCCTGGGAGGGATTCCCTGGGTCGTCATTTTACCTGGGAGGGGTTCCCTGGGTCGTCATTTTGCCTGGGATAGGGTTCCTGGGTCGTCAGTTGGCCTGGGAAGGGGTCCCTGGGTCGTCATTTTGCCTGGGAGGGGGTCCCTGGGTCGTCATTTTGCCTGGGAGGGGTCCCTGGGTCGTCAGTTTGCCTGGGAGGGGGTTCCTGGGTCGTCATTTTGCCTGGGAGGAGGTTCCTGTGTGATCAGTTTGCCTGGGAGGGATTCCCTGGGTCGTCATTTTACCTGGGAGGGGTTCCCTGGGTCGTCATTTTGCCTGGGAGGGGGTCCCTGGGTCATCATTTTGCCTGGGAGGGGGTCCCTGGGTCGTCAGTTTGCCTGGGAGGCGTTCCCTGGGTTGTCAGTTTGCCTGGGAGGGGTTCCCTGGGTCGTCAGTTTGCCTGGGAGGGGTTCCCTGGGTCGTCAGTTTGCCTGGGAGGGGTTCCCTGGGTCGTCAGTTTGCCTGGGAGGGGTCCCTGTGTCGTCAGTTTGCCTGGGAGGGGTCCCTGGGTCGTCAGTTTGCCTGGGAGGGGGTTCCTGGGTCGTCATTTTGCCGGCGAGGGGTTCCTGTGTGATCAGTTTGCCTGGGAGGGGTTCCCTGGGTCGTCAGTTTGCCTGGGAGGGGTTCCTGGGTCATCAGTTTGCCTGGGAGGGGTTCCTGGGTCGTCAGTTTGCCTGGGAGGGGTCCCTGGGTCGTCAGTTTGCCTGGGAGGGGTCCACGGGTCGTCAGTTTGCCTGGGAAGGGGTTCCTGGGTCATCAGTTTGCCTGGGAGGGGTCCCTGGGTCGTCAGTTTGCCTGGGAGGGGTCCCTGGGTCGTCAGTTTGCCTGGGAGAGGGTTCCTGGGTCGTCAGTTTGCCTGATAGGGGGTTCCTGGGTCGTTAGTTTGCCTGGGAGGGGGTCCCTGGGTCGTCAGTTTGCCTGGGAGGGGGTCCCTGGGTCGTCAGTTTGCCCGGGAGGGGGTCCCTGGGTCGTCAGTTTGCCTGGGAGGGGGTTCCTGGGTCGTCAGTTTGCCTGGGAGGGGGTCCCTGGGTCGTCAGTTTGCCTGGGAGGGGGTTCCTGGGTCGTCAGTTTGCCTGGGAGGGGGTTCCTGGGTCGTCAGTTTGCCTGGGAGGGGGTTCCTGGGTCTTCAGTTTGCCTGGGAGGGGGTCCCTGGGTCGTCAGTTTGCCTGGGAGGGGATCCCTGGGTCGTCAGTTTGCCTGGGAGGGGTCCCTGGGTCGTCAGTTTGCCTGGGAGGGGGTCCCTGGGTCGTCAGTTTGCCTGGGAGGGGTTCCTGGGTCGTCAGTTTGCCTGGGAGGGGGTTCCTGGGTCGTCAGTTTGCCTGGGAGGGGGTCCCTGGGTCGTCAGTTTGCCTGGGAGGGGGTTCCTGGGTCGTCAGTTTGCCTGGGAGGGGTTCCTGGGTCGTCAGTTTGCCTGATAGGGGGTCCCTGGGTCGTCAGTTTGCCTGGGAGGGGGCCCTGGGTCGTCAGTTTGCCTGATAGGGGGTTCCTGGGTCGTCAGTTTGCCTGGGAGGGGGTTCCTGGGTCGTCAGTTTGCCTGGGAGGGGGTTCCTGGGTCGTCAGTTTGCCTGGGAGGGGGTTCCTGGGTTGTCAGTTTGCCTGGGAGGGGGTTCCTGGGTCGTCAGTTTGCCTGGGAGGGGTTCCTGGGTCGTCAGTTTGCCTGGGAGGGGGTTCCTGGGTTGTCAGTTTGCCTGGGAGGGGTTCCTGGGTCGTCAGTTTGCCTGGGAGGGGGTTCCTGGGTCGTCAGTTTGCCTGGGAGGGGTTCCAGGGCAAGAAAAGGTTGGAGACCCCTGAACTCATGGATTAGATATTAATTTGATATTGCTTTAATGTCTTGATCTAACCTGTATTCCTCTTCTCCTCCTCCTCCTCATCCTCCTCCACCTCCTCTTCCTCCTCCTCCTCCCCCTCCTCTTCCTCCTCTTCCTCCTCCTCCTCCTCCACCTCCTCTTCCTCCTACACCTCCTCCTCCTCTTCCTCCTCTTCCTCCTCCTCCACCTCCACCTCCTACTCCTCCTCCTCCTCCTCTTCCTCCTCCACCTCCTCCTCCTCTTCCTCCTCCTCCACCTCCTCCTCTTCCTCTTCCTCTTCCTCCTCCTACACCTCCACCTCCTCCTCCTACTCCTCCTCCTCCACCTCTTCCTCCTCCTCTACCTCCTCCTCTTCCTCCTCCACCTCCACCTCTTCCTCCTCCTCCACCTCCTCCTTTCAGACCCCTATGTGAAGCTTTGGCTGATGCACAAGGACAAACGCATTGAGAAGAAGAAGACAGTGACTATAAAGCGTTGTCTCAACCCCGTCTTCAATGAGTCTTTCCCCTTCGATGTTCCGGCCCACGTCCTCCGGGAGACCACCATCATCATCACGGTCATGGACAAGGACCGGCTCAGCCGCAACGATGTCATCGGCAAGGTAACCAACTCACCGCTCCCTGCTCATTTTACCTGGCTTAAACCTGAGAACATCCCTGATTGGATTATTTTGATGGACAAAAAAATCTCTCTCTCGCACTCCCTCCCTCTCTCTCTCCCCTTCTTTCTCTCTTTCTCTCCATCTCTCCCTACCCCCTCTCCCTCCCGCTCTCTCTCTCTCTTTCTCTCTCAGATCTACCTATCATGGAAGAGTGGTCCAGCGGAAGTGAAACACTGGAAGGACATGATGGGCCGGCCGCGTACCAACGTGGCCCAATGGCACGCTCTCAAGGCCTGATGGTCCCGCCTACCCCCACTTCAGTGACCCCCATACCCTCCCCCTCCCTCCAACGTCCAATCCCCATCCTTATGCACAACACTGACTACCTGCCAGGCTGCAAAATACGGGTACAATTAGCCATCCGCTCTCTTTACCTTTAGACCCCTCTGCCCTCTTCTCCTCTATCTGTTCTATTCTACTTCTCTCCTCTCTTCTCCTCTATCTGTTCTATTCTACTTCTCTCCTCTCTTCCTGGGTTTCTTCTCATTCACCCCTGTCTCCCTCCTCCACCCTGCCAATGGTCCCCCTGTGTCTGTCTGTCCTTATGTTGAGCTCTGACGTGTGGTTTGTCTCTTCCCCACTGCAGCCTCTACTAGCCTACTGTAGGTACGGTGCCATTTTGGCCACTGCAACGATGTCCCATGGAATCACAGAAAATCTTTCAATAAAATATGCAGTGCCATTATAAACAAATATTCCAAGTAACAGTAATATGAGTGTAAAGTAATTCTGAGACAGACAAAACCCCTCTAGAAAATAATCTGTATGGAAATGATGTGTCCCTGTCCTTCTCTCCTTCTCTAATCTGTGATGTCTCCCTCTCCTTCTCCCCTTCTCTCCGTCTCTCCTCTGTGATGTCTTCCTCTCCTTCTGTCCTTCTTTCCTCTCTTTCATTCCTTCTCTCCTCTGTGATGTCTCCCTCCATCTCTCCTGTGTGATGTCTCTCTCTCATTCTGTCCTTCTGTCCTTCTCTCCTTCTCTCCTCTGTGATGTCTCCCTCTCCTTCTCTCCTTCTGGCCTTCTCTCCGTCTCTCCTCTGTGATGTCTCCCTCTCCTTCTCTCCTGCGTGATGTCCCCCTCTCCTTCTCTCCTCTGTGATGTCTCCCTCTCCTTGTCTCCTCTGTGATGTCCCCTTCTCCCCTGTGTGATGTCCCCTTCTCCCCTGTGTGATGTCCCCTTCTCTCCTGTGTGATGTCTCCTTCTCTCCTGTGTGATGTCTCCCTCTCCTTCTCTCTTCTGTGATGTCTCCCTCTCCTTCTCTCCAGTGTGATATCCCCTTCTCCTTCTCTCCTCTGTGATGTCTAACTCTCCTTCTCTCCTGTGTGATGTCCCCTTCTCCCCTGTGTGATGTCCCCTTCTCCCCTGTGTGATGTCCCCTTCTCCCCTGTGTGATGTCCCCTTCTCTCCTGTGGGATGTCCCCTTCTCCTTCTCTCCTTTGTGATGTCCCCTTCTCCCTCTCTCCTCTGTGATGTCTCCCTCTCCTTCTCTCCTCTGTGATGTCCCCTTCTCCCCTGTGTGATGTCACCTTCTCTCCTGTGTGATGTCCCCTTCTCCTTCTCTCCTCTGTGATGTCTCCCTCTCCTTCTCTCCTCTGTGATGTCTCCCTCTCCTTCTCTCTTCTGTGATGTCTCCCTCTCCTTCTCTCCTGTGTGATGTCTCCCTCTCCTTCTCTCTTCTGTGATGTCTCCCTCTCCTTCTCTCTTCTGTGATGTCTCCCTCTCCTTCTCTCCTGTGTGACGTCTCCCTCTCCTTTCTCTTCTGTGATGTCTCCCTCTCCTTCTCTCCTCTGTGATGTCTCCCTCTCATTCTCTCCCCTGTGTGATGTCTCCCTCTCCTTCTCCCCTGTGATGTCTCCCTCTCCTTCTCTCCTCTGTGATGTCTCCCTCTCCTTCTCTCCTCTGTGATGTCTCCTCTCCTTCTCTCCTCTGTGATGTCTCCCTCTCCTTCTCTCCTCTGTGATGTCTCCCTCTCCTTCTCTCCTGTGTGATGTCCCCTTCTCCTTCTCTCCTCTGTGATGTCTCCCCTCTCCTTCTCTCCTGTGTGATGTCTCCCTCTCCTTCTCTCCTGTGTGATGTCCCCTTCTCCTTCTCTCCTCTGTGATGTCCCCTTCTCCTTCTCTCCTCTTTGATGTCTCCCTCTCCTTCTCTCCTGTGTGATGTCCCCCTCTCCTTTTCTTCTCAAGGATTAGATATCTTGTCTATATTGGTTGGAATTGTCCTAGCCATCTCTCTCTCTTTTTATCTGAACGTGTCTACCCTCTCTATCTTTTCTCCTTGTTATGACCTTCTCTCTCTTCTCTGGAAAGTGGTATAATGTTCAACTGAAGTTGTAGAGAGAAAGAAACCAATCAATACTGTTTGTGATGATGACATAACCTGAAGATCGCTGAACAGCAAATGGAATTATTGACACTTGATGCTGTTGTCTCTCTCTCTGTCTCTGTCTCTCTGTCTCTGTCTCTCTCTGTCTCTCTGTCTCTGTCTCTCCCTCTCTCTCCCTCTCTCTCTCTGGCACAATATTAGTGACTCTCCCCCTTGCTGGACCCCTTGTTGTCTGTGTGCTGTGGGTGCTGTGTTGTAGCTCCAAAAAACTTAGAGATTATTAAAAAACTAACTGAACTTTGAGCTGAACTACGGAACACTTCTTCCTGCCATTCCAAGGGAAACAGCCCTGACAACGATTGGAGAGAGAAAAAAGAGGATGATGAAACAACAACAACATGAAAAGAAAATACAACAAAAAATGATGTTATTTTTCATAAAAATGAAGAATACTGAAGAATACAATTCAAAATGTTATTTCAATGGAAAGATGATGTGGTGTATATATAAGAAGCAAAAAGAAAAGCTGTTTTATTGTGTGTGTGGTGTGTGTGTGGTGTGTGTGGTGTGTGTGGTGTGTGTGGTGTGTGTTCAAACATCCAACGTAGGATATCTTCTTCTATCTCTTCATCAACATACACCTCGATAATACATCATTACACATCATCTATATGTCAAACTGGTTTCTCTTTTCCCTCTTTCTTCAGTCCTGATTACAACTAAAGCTTTGGGGGGAAATGTATCTGCACTGACAAATGTAACAATAATACTAACAATACCAGGTTTATTGATGTTAATAATAACACTGATAATGCTGCTGATGGTCATGAAGGTGATCATAGCTAGAGGGAACCGAAGGGGTGAGGAACAGTAGAATGGAGAGGTCAGGAGGTTATGTAGTCTAGTCTGGAGGTCAGGAGGTTATGTAGTTTAGTCTGGAGGTCAGGAGGTTATGTAGTCTAGTCTGGAGGTTATGTAGTCTAGTCTGTGGTAGTCTGGAGGTTATGTAGTGTAGTCTGGAGGTCAGGAGGTTATGTAGTGTAGTCTGTGGAGGTCAGGAGGTTATGTAGTCTAGTCTGGAGGTCAGGAGGTTATGTAGTCTAGTCTGGAGGTCAGGAGGTTATGTAGTCTAGTCTGGAGGTCAGGAGGTTATGTAGTCTAGTCTGGAGGTCAGGAGGTTATGTAGTCTAGTCTGGAGGTTATGTAGTCTAGTCTGGAGGTCAGGAGGTTATGTAGTGTAGTCTGGAGGTCAGGAGGTTATGTAGTGTAGTCTGGAGGTCAGGAGGTTATGTAGTCTAGTCTGGAGGTCAGGAGGTTATGTAGTCTAGTCTGGAGGTCAGGAGGTTATATAGTCTAGTCTGGAGGTCAGGAGGTTATGTAGTCTAGTCTGGAGGTCAGGAGGTTATATAGTCTAGTCTGGAGGTCAGGAGGTTATGTAGTCTAGTCTGGAGGTCAGGAGGTCATGAAGTCTAGTCTGGAGGTCAGGAGGTTATGTAGTCTAGTCTGGAGGTCAGGAGGTTATGTAGTCTAGTCTGGAGGTCAGGAGGTTATGTAGTCTAGTCTGGAGGTCAGGAGGTTATGTAGTCTAGTCTGGAGGTCAGGAGGTTATGTAGTCTAGTCTGGAGGTCAGGAGGTCATGAAGTCTAGTCTGGAGGTCAGGAGGTTATGTAGTCTAGTCTGGAGGTCAGGAGGTTATGTAGTCTAGTCTGGAGGTCAGGAGGTTATGTAGTCTAGTCTGGAGGTCAGGAGGTTATGTAGTCTAGTCTGGAGGTCAGGAGGTTATGTAGTGTAGTCTGGAGGTCAGGAGGTTATGTAGTCTAGTCTGGAGGTCAGGAGGTTATGTAGTCTAGTCTGGAGGTCAGGAGGTTATGTAGTCTAGTCTGGAGGTCAGGAGGTTATGTAGTCTAGTCTGGAGGTCAGGAGGTTATGTAGTCTAGTCTGGAGGTCAGGAGGTTATGTAGTGTAGTCTGGAGGTTATGTAGTCTAGTCTGTGGTAGTCTGGAGGTCAGGAGGTTATGTAGTCTAGTCTGGAGGTCAGGAGGTTATGTAGTCTAGTCTGGAGGTCAGGAGGTTATGTAGTCTAGTCTGGAGGTCAGGAGGTTATGTAGTCTAGTCTGGAGGTCAGGAGGTTATGTAGTGTAGTCTGGAGGTCAGGAGGTTATGTAGTCTAGTCTGGAGGTCAGGAGGTTATGTAGTCTAATCTGTGGTAGTCTGGAGGTCAGGAGGTTATGTAGTCTAGTCTGGAGGTTATGTAGTTTAGTCTGGAGGTCAGGAGGTTATGTAGTCTAGTCTGTGGTGGTCAGGAGGTCACGAGGTTATGTAGTGTAGTCTGGAGGTTATGAAGTCTAGTCTGGAGGTCAGGAGGTTATGTAGTTTAGTCTGGAGGTCAGGAGGTTATGTAGTCTAGTCTGTGGTGGTCAGGAGGTCACGAGGTTATGTAGTGTAGTCTGGAGGTTATGAAGTCTAGTCTGGAGGTCAGGAGGTTATGTAGTGTAGTCTGGAGGTCAGGAGGTCATGTAGTGTAGTCTGGAGGTTATGAAGTCTAGTCTGGAGGGCAGGAGGTTATGTAGTCTAGTCTGTTAGAGAAACTACAATACCTAGCTACTCTGAACTACATTACCCATGGAGACACACTGCTCAGTAAATACTCTCAACTACAATACCCATGGAGACACACTGCTCAGTAAATACTCTGAACTACAATACCCATGGAGACACACTGCTCAGTTAATACTCTGAACTACAATACCCATGGAGACACACTGCTCAGTAAATACTCTCAACTACAATACCCATGGAGACACACTGCTCAGTTAATACTCTGAACTACAATACCCATGGAGACACACTGCTCAGTTAATACTCTGAACTACAATACCCATGGAGACACACTGCTCAG
Source organism: Oncorhynchus masou masou (assembly GCF_036934945.1). Classification (NCBI taxonomy): domain Eukaryota; kingdom Metazoa; phylum Chordata; class Actinopteri; order Salmoniformes; family Salmonidae; genus Oncorhynchus; species Oncorhynchus masou. Next base: position 63,151 of record NW_027000574.1, read on the forward strand.
TTAATACTCTCAACTACAATACCCATGGAGACACACTGCTCAGTTAATACTCTCAACTACAATACCCATGGAGACACACTGCTCAGTTAATACTCTGAACTACAATACCCATGGAGACACACTGCTCAGTACATACTCTGAACTACAATTCCCATGTAATACTGAGCCACTTCCAAGCCTTTCTGTCCTGCTTGGAAGACAGGGACAGGAGAACGACTTGATTTGTCTGACTGTGAGGGTAACGCGGAAGACCGGGGATCCACTTGATTTGTCTGTCTGTCTGTGAGGGTAACATTGAAGACAGGGGAACCAATTGATTTGTCTGTCTGTCTGTGAGGGTAACATGGAAGACAGGGGATCCACTTGATTTGTCTGTCTGTCTGTGAGGGTAACATTGAAGACAGGGGAACCAATTGCTTTGTCTGTCTGTCTGTGATTTGTCTGTCTGTGACTGTGAGGGTAACATTGAAGACAGGGGAACCAATTGATTTGTCTGTCTGTGAGGGTAACGTGGAAGACAGGGGAACCAATTGATTTGTCTGTCTGTGACTGTGAGGGTAACGTGGAAGACAGGGGAACCAATTGATTTGTCTGTCTGTGACTGTGAGGAAACGTGGAAGACAGGGGAACCAATTGATTTGTCTGTCTGTGACTGTGAGGGTAACGTGGAAGACAGGGGAACCAATTGATTTGTCTGTCTGTCTGTGAGGGTAACGTGGAAGACAGGGGAACCACTTGATTTGTCTGTCTGTCTGTGAGGGTAACGTGGAAGACAGGGGAACCACTTGATTTGTCTGTCTGTCTGTGAGGGTAACGTGGAAGACAGGGGAACCACTTGATTTGTCTGTCTGTCTGTGAGGGTAACGTGGAAGACAGGGGAACCAATTGATTTGTCTGTCTGTGAGGGTAACGTGGAAGACAGGGGAACCACTTGATTTGTCTGTCTGTCTGTGAGGGTAACGTGGAAGACAGGGGAACCAATTGATTTGTCTCTCTGTGACTGTGAGGGTAACGTGGAAGACAGGGGAACCAATTGATTTGTCTGTCTGTGACTGTGAGGGTAACGTGGAAGACAGGGGAACCAATTGATTTGTCTGTCTGTGACTGTGAGGACACGTGGAAGCAGGGGAACCAATTGATTTGTCTGTCTGTGACTGTGAGGGTAACGTGGAAGACAGGGGAACCAATTGATTTGTCTGTCTGTCTGTGAGGGTAACGTGGAAGACAGGGGAACCAATTGATTTGTCTGTCTGTCTGTGAGGGTAATGTGGAACACAGGGGGACCAATTGATTTGTCTGTCTGTCTGTGAGGGTAACGTGGAAGACAGGGGATCCACTTGATTTGTCTGTCTGTCTGTGAGGGTAACGTGGAAGACAGGGGAACCAATTGATTTGTCTGTCTGTGACTGTGAGGGTAACGTGGAAGACAGGGGAACCAATTGATTTGTCTGTCTGTCTGTGAGGGTAACATTGAAGACAGGGGAACCAATTGATTTGTCTGTCTGTCTGTGAGGGTAACATTGAAGATGGGGGCAGGGCATCCGCTCTGTAAACCCCTCTGAGTAATGTTCTGAAGGCAGCATTTTTATTTTTCTGCTAATGCTGATGTGTTCTTCTGTTTCTGTCCCGTCCTGACCTCATCAACCCAGAACACTTTGCTCAGGGTTTTCTCTGCACAGCATATTTATTTTTTGCAACATTCAGTTGTGATGCCATGGAGGCTCTCTTTTGTGGTGTTTGAATGTAGGCAACTTTGACAGGAAGTCACATGGAAACTAGTACTGTGATTTGTAGAGAACATCAGACCCACAGACAGTCAGTGTGCATTTATATCAACGAGCACAACACAGGGTATCTGTATGTTAGTCTCTCAGTGAGTCTCTGCCTCTCCCCTCCCTCCCTCCTCCTCTCTCTCTCTCTCCCTCCCTCCCTCCCTCCCTCACTCCTCCCTCCTCTCTCTCTCTCTCCCCCTCTACCCTCCTCTCCCCCCCTCTCTCCCTACCTCCCTCACTCACCCCCTCTCTCTCTCTCTCTCCCTCTCTCTGTCTCTCTCCCTCCCTCACTCCTCCCTCCCTCTCTCTCTCCCCCCTCTACCCTCCTCTCCCCCTCTCTCCCTACCTCCCTCCCTCACTCACTCCCTCTCTCTCTCTCTCTCTCTCTCTCTCTCTCTCTCTCTCTCTACCTCCTCTCCCCCTCTCTCCCTCACTCCTCTCTCTCTCTCTCTCTCTCTCTCTCTCTCCCTCTCTCTCTCTCTCCCCTCTCTCCCTCTACCTCCTCTCCCCCTCTCTCCCTCACTCCCTCTCTCTCTCTCTCTCTCGCTCTCTCTCTCTCTACCTCCTCTCCCCCCCCTCTCTCCCTCACTCCTCTCTCTCTCCCCCTCCACTCCCCCTCTCTCCCTCTTTCTCTCTCCCTCTCGCCCCTCTCTCCCTCTCCCTCCTCTCCCCCTATTTGACAGCCTAGTGCCCGGGGTGTTACAGCATGGAGGGACAGAGGAACCCTGTTTTGACAACCTGGGGGTAGGGGGATAGGGGGTAGGGGGAACGGAGTAGGGGAAAGGGCGATAGGTAGGTAGGGAGTAGGAAGGAGGGGAGGAGGGGGTTGGGAGGAAGGGAGGTAGTGAGGTTAGGCACTAGGCCTGTTGTTCTATGGTGAGATTGCAGAGTAGCATCAGGTCACGTGACTGAGGACAACATTCTATTCAGAACAGCATAAGAGAGAGGAACTCTGGTGTGTTTCTATCAACATGTATCGGCAGGCGCACTCCTCTTCTGAGTAAATCTGACACGTGTATCGACGGAACAAACAATAGGCTTACGTTTTAGTATGAATCGCCTTCATCAGAGCCTTGAGTAGGGAAAGGGTGGGCGACACCTACACTATATATAAAGGAGTATGTGAAAACCCCTCAAATGAGTGGATTTGGCTCTTTCACCCATTGCTGAAAGGTGTATAATGTCGAGCACACAGCCATGCAATCTCCATAGACAATAGAATGGCCTGTATTGAAGAGCTCAGTGACTTTCAACGTGGCACCATCATAGGATGCCACCATTCCTACAAGTCAGTTTGTCAAATTTCTGTCCTGCTAGAGCAGTGTGTCTCCCCGGTTAACTGTAAGTGCTGATATTGTGAAGTGGAAAAGTCTAGGAGCAACAACGGCTCAGCCGTGAAGTGGTAGACCACACAAGCTCCTCCGCAGACTGAAGCGCGTAGCGTAGCAACACTCACTACTGAGTGGTGTAAAACTCGCCGCCATTGGACTCCGGTTCCATGGAAACGCGTTGTCTGGAGTGATGAATCACGCTTCACCATCTGGCAGTCCGACGGACTAATCTTGGTTTGGCGGATGCCAGGAGAACGCTACCTGCCCCAATGCATAGTGCCTACTGTAAAGTTTGGTGGAGGAGGAATAATGGTCTGGTTAAGTTTTTCATGGTTCGGGACCCTTAGTTCCAGCGAAGTGAAATCTTAACGCTACAGTATACAATGACATTCTAGACAAGTCTGTGCTTGGGCCCTTTCCTGTTTCAGCACGACAATGCCCTCGTGCACAAAGTGAAGTCCAGACAGAAATGGTTTGTCGAGATCGGTGTGGAAGAAATTGACTGGCTTGCACAGAGCCCTGACCTCAACTCCAGTGAACACCTTTGGGATTAATTGGAACGCGGATTGCGAGCCAGTCCTAATCGCCCAACATCAGTGCCCGACCTCACTAATGCTCTTGTGGCTGAATGGAAGCAAGTCCCTGCAGCAATGTTCCAACATCTAGTGGAAAGCCTTCCCAGAAGAGTAGAGGCTGTTATAGCAGCAATGTTCCAACATCTAGTGGAAAGCCTTCCCAGAAGAGTGGAGGCTGTTATAGCAGCAATGTTCCAACATCTATTAGAAAGCCTTCCCAGAAGAGTGGAGGCTGTTATAGCAGCAAAGGGGGGACAAACTCCATATCAATACCCCTGATTTTGGAATGAGATGTTGGATGAGCAGGTGTCCACATACTTTAGGTCAGGTAGTGTAGATGAGCAGGTGTCCACATACTTTTGGTCAGGTAGTATAGATGAGCAGGTGTCCACATGCTTTAGGTCATGTAGTGTGTGTCTCTGCTTTAGTCTTTTCAATGACAAGCAACATGAAATCTAGAGAGCATCTGTTCAAATATATGAAACCATCTATGCATAAAATGACTGTCCTCTAAGACAAAAGCGAGGGCCTTGTTAATTCCCAGAAGGCTTAGAAGTGTCTCCCTCCAATACTGAAAGACAGTAATAGAATGACATTGTTTTATAGGTCCTGTCAATAAATCTATCAGATCTATGTAGAAACAGAGATCCTTTTGATTTATTCTCCCTGATAGGCACCAGTTGGAGTATCCTGGGGTAAGGGATGATAGGCACCAGTTGGAGTATCCTGGGGTAAGGGATGAGAGGCACCAGTTGGAGTATCCTGGGGTAAGGGATGATAGGCACCAGTTGGAGTATCCTGGGGTAAGGGATGATAGGCACCAGTTGGAGTATCCTGGGGTAAGGGTTGATAGGCACCAGTTGAAGTATCCTGGGGTAAGGGATGATAGGCACCAGTTGAAGTATCCTGGGGTAAGGGATGATAGGCACCAGTTGAAGTATCCTGGGGTAAGGGATGATAGGCACCAGTTGAAGTATCCTGGGGTAAGGGATGATAGGCACCAGTTGAAGTATCCTGGGGTAAGGGATGATAGGCACCAGTTGAAGTATCCTGGGGTAAGGGATGATAGGCACCAGTTGGAGTATCCTGGGATAAGGGATGATAGGCACCAGTTGGAGTATCCTGGGGTAAGGGATGATAGGCACCAGTTGGAGTATCCTGGGGTAAGGGATGAGAGGCACCAGTTGGAGTATCCTGGGGTAAGGGATGATAGGCACCAGTTGAAGTATCCTGGGGTAAGGGTTGATAGGCACCAGTTGAAGTATCCTGGGGTAAGGGTTGATAGGCACCAGTTGGAGTATCCTGGGGTAAGGGATGATAGGCACCAGTTGGAGTATCCTGGGGTAAGGGTTGATAGGCACCAGTTGAAGTATCCTGGGGTAAGGGTTGATAGGCACCAGTTGAAGTATCCTGGGGTAAGGGTTGATAGGCACCAGTTGGAGTATCCTGGGGTAAGGGATGATAGGCACCAGTTGGAGTATCCTGGGGTAAGGGATGATAGGCACCAGTTGAAGTATCCTGGGGTAAGGGTTGATAGGCACCAGTTGGAGTATCCTGGGGTAAGGGATGATAGGCACCAGTTGGAGTATCCTGGGGTAAGGGTTGATAGGCACCAGTTGAAGTATCCTGGGGTAAGGGATGATAGGCACCAGTTGAAGTATCCTGGGGTAAGGGATGATAGGCACCAGTTGAAGTATCCTGGGGTAAGGGATGATAGGCACCAGTTGAAGTATCCTGGGGTAAGGGATGATAGGCACCAGTTGGAGTATCCTGGGATAAGGGATGATAGGCACCAGTTGGAGTATCCTGGGGTAAGGGATGATAGGCACCAGTTGGAGTATCCTGGGGTAAGGGATGATAGGCACCAGTTGAAGTATCCTGGGGTAAGGGATGATAGGCACCAGTTGGAGTATCCTGGGGTAAGGGATGATTAGGCACCAGTTGGAGTATCCTGGGGTAAGGGATGATAGGCACCAGTTGGAGTATCCTGGGGTAAGGGATGATAGGCACCAGTTGGAGTATCCTGGGGTAAGGGATGATAGGCACCAGTTGGAGTATCCTGGGGTAAGGGATGATAGGCACCCGTTGGAGTATCCTGGGGTAAGGGATGATAGGCACCAGTTGGAGTATCCTGGGGTAAGGGATGATTAGGCACCAGTTGGAGTATCCTGGGGTAAGGGATGATAGGCACCAGTTGGAGTATCCTGGGGTAAGGGATGATAGGCACCAGTTGGAGTATCCTGGGGTAAGGGTTGATAGGCACCAGTTGAAGTATCCTTGGGTAAGGGATGATAGGCACCAGTTGGAGTATCCTGGGGTAAGGGATGATAGGCACCAGTTGGAGTATCCTGGGGTAAGGGATGATAGGCACCAGTTGGAGTATCCTGGGGTAAGGGATGATAGGCACCAGTTGGAGTATCCTGGGGTAAGGGATGATAGGCACCAGTTGAAGTATCCTGGGGTAAGGGATGATAGGCACCAGTTGGAGTATCCTGAGGTAAGGGATGATAGGCACCAGATGAAGTATCCTGGGGTAAGGGATGATAGGCACCAGTTGGAGTAATCTGGGGTAAGGGATGATAGGCACCAGTTGGAGTATCCTGGGGTAAGGGATGATAGGCACCAGTTGGAGTATCCTGGGGTAAGGGATGATAGGCACCAGTTGGAGTATCCTGGGGTAAGGGATGATAGGCACCAGTTGGAGTATCCTGGGGTAAGGGATGATAGGCACCAGTTGAAGTATCCTGGGGTAAGGGATGATAGGCACCAGTTGGAGTATCCTGGGGTAAGGGATGATAGGCACCAGTTGAAGTATCCTGGGGTAAGGGATGATAGGCACCAGTTGGAGTAATCTGGGGTAAGGGATGATATCCTGGGGCAAGGGATGATAGGCACCAGTTGGAGTATCCTGGGGCAAGGGATGATAGGCACCAGTTGGAGTATCCTGGGGTAAGGGATGATAGGCACCAGTTGGAGTATCCTGGGGTAAGGGTTGATAGGCACCAGTTGGAGTATCCTGGGGTAAGGGATGATAGGCACCAGTTGGAGTATCCTGGGGTAAGGGATGATAGGCACCAGTTGGAGTATCCTGGGGTAAGGGATGAGAGGCACCAGTTGGAGTATCCTGGGGTAAGGGATGATAGGCACCAGTTGAAGTATCCTGGGGTAAGGGATGATAGGCACCAGTTGAAGTATCCTGGGGTAAGGGATGATAGGCACCAGTTGAAGTATCCTGGGGTAAGGGATGATAGGCACCAGTTGGAGTATCCTGGGGTAAGGGATGATAGGCACCCGTTGGAGTATCCTGGGGTAAGGGATGAGAGGCACCAGTTGAAGTATCCTGGGGTAAGGGATGATAGGCACCAGTTGAAGTATCCTGGGGTAAGGGATGATAGGCACCAGTTGGAGTATCCTGGGGTAAGGGATGATAGGCACCAGTTGAAGTATCCTGGGGTAAGGGATGATAGGCACCAGTTGGAGTATCCTGGGGTAAGGGATGATAGGCACCAGTTGGAGTATCCTGGGGTAAGGGATGATAGGCACCAGTTGGAGTATCCTGGGGTAAGGGATGATAGGCACCATTTGGAGTATCCTGGGGTAAGGGATGATAGGCACCAGTTGGAGTATCCTGGGGTAAGGGATGAGAGGCACCAGTTGGAGTATCCTGGGGTAAGGGTTGATAGGCACCAGTTGGAGTATCCTGGGGTAAGGGATGATAGGCACCAGTTGGAGTATCCTGGGGTAAGGGTTGATAGGCACCAGTTGGAGTATCCTGGGGTAAGGGATTATAGGCACCAGTTGGAGTATCCTGGGGTAAGGGATGATAGGCACCAGTTGGAGTATCCTGGGGTAAGGGATGATAGGCACCAGTTGGAGTATCCTGGGGTAAGGGATGAGAGGCACCAGTTGGAGTATCCTGGGGTAAGGGATGATAGGCACCAGTTGAAGTATCCTGGGGTAAGGGATGATAGGCACCAGTTGAAGTATCCTGGGGTAAGGGATGATAGGCACCAGTTGGAGTATCCTGGGGTAAGGGATGATAGGCACCAGTTGGAGTATCCTGGGGTAAGGGTTGATAGGCACCAGTTGGAGTATCCTGGGGTAAGGGTTGATAGGCACCAGTTGGAGTATCCTGGGGTAAGGGATGATAGGCACCAGTTGGAGTATCCTGGGGTAAGGGTTGATAGGCACCAGTTGGAGTATCCTGGGGTAAGGGATGATAGGCACCAGTTGAAGTATCCTGGGGTAAGGGATGATAGGAACCAGTTGGAGTATCCTGGGGTAAGGGATGATAGGCACCAGTTGGAGTATCCTGGGGTAGGGATGATAGGCACCAGTTGAAGTATCCTGGGGTAAGGGATGATAGGCACCAGTTGGAGTATCCTGGGGTAAGGGTTGATAGGCACCAGTTGAAGTATCCTGGGGTAAGGGATGATAGGCACCAGTTGGAGTATCCTGGGGTAAGGGTTGATAGGCACCAGTTGGAGTATCCTGGGGTAAGGGTTGATAGGCACCAGTTGGAGTATCCTGGGGTAAGGAGTGATTGGCACCAGTTGGAGTATCCTGGGGTAAGGGTTGATAGGCACCAGTTGAAGTATCCTGGGGTAAGGGATGATAGGCACCAGTTGGAGTATCCTGGGGTAAGGGTTGATAGGCACCAGTTGGAGTATCCTGGGGTAAGGGTTGATAGGCACCAGTTGGAGTATCCTGGGGTAAGGGATGATAGGCACCAGTTGGAGTATCCTGGGGTAAGGGATGATAGGCACCAGTTGGAGTATCCTGGGGTAAGGGATGATAGGCACCAGTTGGAGTATCCTGGGGTAAGGGATGATAGGCACCAGTTGAAGTATCCTGGGGTAAGGGATGATAGGCACCAGTTGAAGTATCCTGGGGTAAGGGATGATAGGCACCAGTTGGAGTATCCTGGGGTAAGGGTTGATAGGAACCAGTTGGAGTATCCTGGGGTAAGGTATGATAGGCACCAGTTGAAGTATCCTGGGGTAAGGGATGATAGGCACCAGTTGGAGTATCCTGGGGTAAGGGATGATAGGCACCAGTTGGAGTATCCTGGGGTAAGGGATGATAGGCACCAGTTGGAGTATCCTGGGGTAAGGGTTGATAGGCACCAGTTGGAGTATCCTGGGGTAAGGGTTGATAGGCACCAGTTGGAGTATCCTGGGGTAAGGGATGATAGGCACCAGTTGGAGTATCCTGGGGTAAGGGATGATAGGCACCAGTTGGAGTATCCTGGGGTAAGGGATGATAGGCACCAGTTGGAGTATCCTGGGGTAAGGGATGATAGGCACCAGTTGAAGTATCCTGGGGTAAGGGATGATAGGCACCAGTTGAAGTATCCTGGGGTAAGGGATGATAGGCACCAGTTGGAGTATCCTGGGGTAAGGGTTGATAGGAACCAGTTGGAGTATCCTGGGGTAAGGTATGATAGGCACCAGTTGAAGTATCCTGGGGTAAGGGATGATAGGCACCAGTTGGAGTATCCTGGGGTAAGGGATGATAGGCACCAGTTGGAGTATCCTGGGGTAAGGGATGATAGGCACCAGTTGGAGTATCCTGGGGTAAGGGTTGATAGGCACCAGTTGGAGTATCCTGGGGTAAGGGATGATAGGCACCAGTTGGAGTATCCTGGGGTAAGGGATGATAGGCACCAGTTGGAGTATCCTGGGGTAAGGGATGAGAGGCACCAGTTGAAGTATCCTGGGGTAAGGGATGAGAGGCACCAGTTGAAGTATCCTGGGGTAAGGGATGATAGGCACCAGTTGGAGTATCCTGGGGTAAGGGATGATAGGCACCAGTTGGAGTATCCTGGGGTAAGGGATGATATGCACCAGTTGGAGTATCCTGGGGTAAGGGATGATAGGCACCAGTTGGAGTATCCTGGGGTAAGGGTTGATAGGCACCAGCTGGAGTATCCTGGGGTAAGGGATGATAGGCACCAGTTGAAGTATCCTGGGGTAAGGGATGATAGGCACCAGTTGGAGTATCCTGGGGTAAGGGATGATAGGCACCAGTTGAAGTATCCTGGGGTAAGGGATGATAGGCACCAGTTGAAGTATCCTGGGGTAAGGGATGATAGGCACCAGTTGGAGTATCCTGGGGTAAGGGATGATAGGCACCAGTTGGAGTATCCTGGGGTAAGGGTTGATAGGCACCAGTTGGAGTATCCTGGGGTAAGGGTTGATAGGCACCAGTTGGAGTATCCTGGGGTAAGGGATGATAGGCACCAGTTGGAGTATCCTGGGGTAAGGGTTGATAGGCACCAGTTGGAGTATCCTGGGGTAAGGGATGATAGGCACCAGTTGAAGTATCCTGGGGTAAGGGATGATAGGCACCAGTTGGAGTATCCTGGGGTAAGGGATGATAGGCACCAGTTGGAGTATCCTGGGGTAAGGGATGATAGGCACCAGTTGAAGTATCCTGGGGTAAGGGATGATAGGCACCAGTTGGAGTATCCTGGGGTAAGGGTTGATAGGCACCAGTTGAAGTATCCTGAGGTAAGGGATGATAGGCACCAGTTGGAGTATCCTGGGGTAAGGGATGATAGGCACCAGTTGGAGTATCCTGGGGTAAGGGATGATAGGCACCAGTTGAAGTATCCTGGGTTAAGGGATGATAGGCACCAGTTGGAGTATCCTGGGGTAAGGGATGATAGGCACCAGTTGGAGTATCCTGGGGTAAGGGTTGATAGGCACCAGTTGGAGTATCCTGGGGTAAGGGATGATAGGCACCAGTTGGAGTATCCTGGGGTAAGGGATGAGAGGCACCAGTTGGAGTATCCTGGGGTAAGGGTTGATAGGCACCAGTTGGAGTATCCTGGGGTAAGGGATGATAGGCACCAGTTGGAGTATCCTGGGGTAAGGGATGATAGGCACCAGTTGGAGTATCCTGGGGTAAGGGTTGATAGGCACCAGTTGGAGTATCCTGGGGTAAGGGATGATAGGCACCAGTTGGAGTATCCTGGGGTAAGGGTTGATAGGCACCAGTTGCAGTATCCTGGGGTAAGGGTTGATAGGCACCAGTTGGAGTATCCTGGGGTAAGGGGTGATAGGCACCAGTTGGAGTATCCTGGGGTAAGGGTTGATAGGCACCAGTTGAAGTATCCTGGGGTAAGGGATGATAGGCACCAGTTGGAGTATCCTGGGGTAAGGGTTGATAGGCACCAGTTGGAGTATCCTGGGGTAAGGGTTGATAGGCACCAGTTGGAGTATCCTGGGGTAAGGGATGATAGGCACCAGTTGGAGTATCCTGGGGTAAGGGATGATAGGCACCAGTCGGAGTATCCTGGGGTAAGGGATGATAGGCACCAGTTGGAGTATCCTGGGGTAAGGGATGATAGGCACCAGTTGTAGTATCCTGGGGTAAGGGATGATAGGCACCAGTTGGAGTATCCTGGGGTAAGGGATGATAGGCACCAGTTGAAGTATCCTGGGGTAAGGGATGATAGGCACCAGTTGGAGTATCCTGGGGTAAGGGATGATAGGCACCAGTTGAAGTATCCTGGGGTAAGGGTTGATAGGCACCAGTTGGAGTATCCTGGAGTAAGGGATGATAGGCACCAGTTGAAGTATCCTGGGGTAAGGGATGATAGGCACCAGTTGAAGTATCCTGGGGTAAGGGATGATAGGCACCAGTTGGAGTATCCTGGGGTAAGGGATGATAGGCACCAGTTGGAGTATCCTGGGGTAAGGGATGATAGGCACCAGTTGGAGTATCCTGGGGTAAGGGATGATAGGCACCAGTTGGAGTATCCTGGGGTAAGGGATGATAGGCACCAGTTGAAGTATCCTGGGGTAAGGGATGATAGGCACCAGTTGGAGTATCCTGGGGTAAGGGATGATAGGCACCAGTTGGAGTATCCTGGGGTAAGGGATGATAGGCACCAGTTGAAGTATCCTGGGGTAAGGGTTGATAGGCACCAGTTGAAGTATCCTGGGGTAAGGGATGATAGGCACCAGTTGGAGTATTCTGGGGTAAGGGATGATAGGCACCAGTTGAAGTATCCTGGGGTAAGGGATGATAGGCACCAGTTGGAGTATCCTGGGGTAAGGGATGATAGGCACCAGTTGGAGTATCCTGGGATAAGGGATGATAGGCACCAGTTGGAGTATCCTGGGGTAAGGGATGAGAGGCACCAGTTGGAGTATCCTGGGGTAAGGGATGATAGGCACCAGTTGGAGTATCCTGGGGTAAGGGATGAGAGGCACCAGTTGGAGTATCCTGGGGTAAGGGATGATAGGCACCAGTTGGAGTATCCTGGGGTAAGGGATGATAGGCACCAGTTGAAGTATCCTGGGGTAAGGGATGATAGGCACCAGTTGGAGTATCCTGGCGTAAGGGATGATAGGCACCAGTTGGAGTATCCTGGGGTAAGGGATGATAGGCACCAGTTGAAGTATCCTGGGGTAAGGGTTGATAGGCACCAGTTGGAGTATCCTGGGGTAAGGGATGATAGGCACCAGTTGAAGTATCCTGGGGTAAGGGATGATAGGCACCAGTTGAAGTATCCTGGGGTAAGGGATGATAGGCACCAGTTGAAGTATCCTGAGGTAAGGGATGATAGGCACCAGTTGAAGTATCCTGGGATAAGGGATGATAGGTACCAGTTGAAGTATCCTGGGGTAAGTGATGATAGGCACCAGTTGAAGTATCCTGGGGTAAGGGATGATAGGCACCAGTTGGAGTATCCTGGGGTAAGGGATGATAGGCACCAGTTGAAGTATCCTGGGGTAAGGGATGATAGGCACCAGTTGAAGTATCCTGGGGTAAGGGATGATAGGCACCAGTTGAAGTATCCTGGGGTAAGGGATGATAGGCACCAGTTGAAGTATCCTGGGATAAGGGATGATAGGCACCAGTTGAAGTATCCTGGGGTAAGGGATGATAGGCACCAGTTGGAGTATCCTGGGGTAAGGGATGATAGGCACCAGTTGAAGTATCCTGAGGTAAGGGATGATAGGCACCAGTTGGAGTATCCTGGGATAAGGGATGATAGGCACCAGTTGGAGTATCCTGGGGTAAGGGATGATAGGCACCAGTTGGAGTATCCTGGGGTAAGGGATGATAGGCACCAGTTGAAGTATCCTGGGGTAAGGGATGATAGGCACCAGTTGGAGTATCCTGGGGTAAGGGATGATAGGCACCAGTTGAAGTTTCCTGGGGTAAGATATGATAGGCACCAGTTGGAGTATCCTGGGGTAAGGGATGATAGGCACCAGTTGGAGTATCCTGGGGTAAGGGATGATAGGCACCAGTTGAAGTATCCTGGGGTAAGGGATGATAGGCACCAGTTGAAGTATCCTGGGGTAAGGGATGATAGGCACCAGTTGAAGTATCCTGGGGTAAGGGATGATAGGCACCAGTTGAAGTATCCTGGGGTAAGGGATGATAGGCACCAGTTGGAGTATCCTGGGGTAAGGGATGATAGGCACCAGTTGGAGTATCCTGGGGTAAGGGATGATAGGCACCAGTTGAAGTATCCTGAGGTAAGGGATGATAGGCAACAGTTGAAGTATCCTGGGATAAGGGATGATAGGCACCAGTTGGAGTATCCTGGGGTAAGGGATGATAGGCACCAGTTGGAGTATCCTGGGGTAAGGGATGATAGGCACCAGTTGGAGTATCCTGGGGTAAGGGATGATAGGCACCAGTTGGAGTATCCTGGGGTAAGGGATGATAGGCACCAGTTGAAGTATCCTGGGGTAAGGGATGATAGGCACCAGTTGGAGTATCCTGGGTTAAGGGATGATAGGCACCAGTTGGAGTATCCTGGGGTAAGGGATGATAGGCACCAGTTGGAGTATCCTGGGGTAAGGGATGATAGGCACCAGTTGGAGTATCCTGGGGTAAGGGATGATAGGCACCAGTTGGAGTATCCTGGGGTAAGGGATGATAGGCACCAGTTGAAGTATCCTGGGGTAAGGGATGATAGGCACCAGTTGAAGTATCCTGGGGTAAGGGATGATAGGCACCAGTTGGAGTATCCTGGGGTAAGGGATGATAGGCACCAGTTGGAGTATCCTGGGGTAAGGGATGATAGGCACCAGTTGGAGTATCCTGGGGTAAGGGATGATAGGCACCAGTTGAAGTATCCTGGGGTAAGGGATGATAGGCACCAGTTGGAGTATCCTGGGGTAAGGGATGATAGGCACCAGTTGGAGTATCCTGGGGTAAGGGATGATAGGCACCAGTTGGAGTATCCTGGGGTAAGGGATGATAGGCACCAGTTGAAGTATCCTGGGGTAAGGGATGATAGGCACCAGTTGGAGTATCCTGGGGTAAGGGATGATAGGCACCAGTTGGAGTATCCTGGGGTAAGGGATGATAGGCACCAGTTGGAGTATCCTGGGGTAAGGGATGATAGGCACCAGTTGAAGTATCCTGGGGTAAGGGATGATAGGCACCAGTTGGAGTATCCTGGGGTAAGGGATGATAGGCACCAGTTGGAGTATCCTGGGGTAAGGGATGATAGGCACCAGTTGGAGTATCCTGGGGTAAGGGATGATAGGCACCAGTTGAAGTATCCTGGGGTAAGGGATGATAGGCACCAGTTGGAGTATCCTGGGGTAAGGGATGATAGGCACCAGTTGGAGTATCCTGGGGTAAGGGATGATAGGCACCAGTTGGAGTATCCTGGGGTAAGGGATGATAGGCACCAGTTGGAGTATCCTGGGGTAAGGGATGAGAGGCACCAGTTGGAGTATCCTGGGATAAGGGATGATAGGCACCAGCTGGAGTATCCTGGGGTAAGGGATTATAGGCACCAGTTGGAGTATCCTGGGGTAAGGGATGATAGGCACCAGTTGGAGTATCCTGGGGTAAGGGATGAGAGGCACCAGTTGGAGTATCCTGGGGTAAGGGATGATAGGCACCAGTTGGAGTATCCTGGGGTAAGGGATGAGAGGCACCAGTTGGAGTATCCTGGGGTAAGGGATGATAGGCACCAGTTGGAGTATCCTGGGGTAAGGGATGATAGGCACCAGTTGGAGTATCCTGGGGTAAGGGATGATAGGCACCAGTTGGAGTATCCTGGGGTAAGGGATGATAGGCACCAGTTGGAGTATCCTGGGGTAAGGGATGATAGGCACCAGTTGGAGTATCCTGGGGTAAGGGATGATAGGCACCAGTTGGAGTATCCTGGGGTAAGGGATGATAGGCACCAGTTGGAGTATCCTGGGGTAAGGGATGATAGGCACCAGTTGAAGTATCCTGGGGTAAGGGATGATAGGCACCTGTTGGAGTATCCTGGGGTAAGGGATGATAGGCACCAGTTGAAGTATCCTGGGGTAAGGGATGATAGGCACCAGTTGAAGTATCCTGGGGTAAGGGATGATAGGCACCAGTTGAAGTATCCTGGGGTAAGGGATGATAGGCACCAGTTGGAGTATCCTGGGATAAGGGATGATAGGCACCAGTTGGAGTATCCTGGGGTAAGGGATGATAGGCACCAGTTGGAGTATCCTGGGGTAAGGGATGAGAGGCACCAGTTGGAGTATCCTGGGATAAGGGATGATAGGCACCAGTTGGAGTATCCTGGGGTAAGGGATGATAGGCACCAGTTGGAGTATCCTGGGGTAAGGGATGATAGGCAGTTGGAGTATCCTCAGTCAAGCACCTCATGCCCCCTTTTGTGTTTAGGCTGGGCTGAAGTGTGTTTGGGTAAACCTTTTGTGTTTAGGCTGGGCTGAAGTGTGTTTTGGTAAACCTTTTGTGTTTAGGCTGGGCTGAAGTGTGTTTGGGTAAACCTTTTGTGTTTAGGCTGGGCTGAAGTGTGTTTGGGTAAACCTTTTGTGTTTAGGCTGGGCTGAAGTGTGTTTGGGTAAACCTTTTGTGTTTAGGCTGGGCTGAAGTGTGTTTGGGTAAACCTTTTGTGTTTAGGCTGGGCTGATGTGTGTTTGGGTAAACCTTTTGTGTTTAGGCTGGGCTGAAGTGTGTTTGGGTAAACCTTTGTGTTTAGGCTGGGCTGAAGTGTGTTTGGGTAAACCTTTTGTCCATACTGTTCCTATGCCGTCATTGAAAATAAGAATTTGTTCTTAACTGACTTGCCTGGTTAAATGAAGGTAAAATTAAAAATAAAATAAAAATACATGTGGTGCAGTTAGGACAGTCGTCTTCCTACAAGCTGTGAACAGTCTCTGGTTGATTTTAACACGTCATGTTGTAAAATAGGTCATCCTGAGAGTCTTCCAGCATCTCTCGGTGTAGTTACGACTAGGTTCATGTATGTTGTTAGAGTCTAACAAGGCAATGTAAACAAGTCATGTTTTATAGAGGTTATGCTGAGAGTCTTCCAGCATCTCTCCGTGTAGTTACGACTAGGTTCATGTATGTTGTTAGAGTCTAACAAGGCAATGTAAACAAGTCATGTTTTTATAGAGGTTATGCTGAGAGTCTTCCAGCATCTCTCCGTGTAGTTACGACTAGGTTCATGTATGTTGTTAGAGTCTAACAAGGCAATGTAAACAAGTCATGTTTTTATAGAGGTTATGCTGAGACATGAGACATAGAATGGCTACTGAGTGTTGTGGTAATGTCACTGCTGATGGTCCCGTGTTTTCAGAGTGTTACAGGCAGCAAATTACATTGTGTAGATTTGGCATCTAGTGGTAAAAAAATAATTACAGTACAGTACTGCAGAGTTGTGTTGTTTAATAATTACAGTACTGCAGGGTTGTGTTTAATAGTTACAGTACCTCAGGTTGTGTTTAATAGTTACAGTACTGCAGGGTTGTGTTGTTTAATAATTACAGTACTGCAGGGTTGTGTTTAATAGTTACAGTACTGCAGGTTGTGTTTAATAATTACAGTACTGCAGGGTTGTGTTTAATAATTACAGTACTGCAGGGTTGTGTTTAATAATTACAATACTGCAGGGTTGTGTTTAATAATTACAGTACTGCAGGGTTGTGTTTAATAATTACAGTACTGCAGGGTTGTGTTTAATAATTACAGTACTGCAGGGTTGTGTTTAATAATTACAATACTGTAGGGTTGTGTTTAATAATTACAGTACTGCAGGGTTGTGTTTAATAATTACAGTACTGCAGGGTTGTGTTTAATAATTACAGTACTGCAGGGTTGTGTTTAATAATTACAATATTGCAGGTTGTGTTTAATAATTACAGTACTGCAGGGTTGTGTTTAATAATTACAGTACTGCAGGGTTGTGTTTAATAATTATAATACTGCAGGTTGTGTTTAATAATTACAGTACTGCAGGGTTGTAGTGCACTATAGGGAATAGGGTTCCCTGGTCTGAAGTAGTGCACTATAGGGATGAAGGTTCCCTGGTCTAAAGTAGTACACTGTAGGGAATAGGGTTCCCTGGTCTAAAGTAGTGCACTATAGGGAATAGGGTTCCCTGGTCTGAAGTAGTGCACTATAGGGAATAGGGTTCCCTGGTCTAAAGTAGTGCACTATAGGGAATAGGGTTCCCTGGTCTAAAGTAGTGCACTATAGGGAATAGGGTTCCCTGGTCTGAAGTAGTGCACTATAGGGAATAGGGTTCCCTGGTCTAAAGTAGTGCACTATAGGGAATAGGGTTCCCTTGTCTAAAGTAGTGCACTATAGGGAATAGGGTTCCATTTTTCTCTGACTAGTTTATTCATTTGACCTACCCCGACTTCATCATTGTCACAACCTGCCATTCCCCCTGCCTCCCCTCCTTCCCTCCATCTCCCTTCTCTCCCCTCCTCCCTTCATCCCTCCTTCCCTCATAAAAATAACTGAAATATTTCTTGGCATAAGAGGACCGAGCAGTTTGCCTACGGATTAGCTAAATATTGTTGTTGATCTGACTCGCTGTCGTTCTCCCAGTCCCTCCATCTCTCCGTGTCAGTCTTAATGTGTGACATTGCTCCTCCTGACGTGAGGTGAGTGGCGATGCGTTGGTCCCTGGTTTACCTTGGGATGAAAGGTGCTGTATTTTGAACTCTGGACATACTGTAGTTGTTACCTGGTTGTTCAGGTACAGACCAGTGGTGAGTATAGTAAATGCTATTGTTGAGCAGGCTTACCTACAGTTATATTGGATCCTCTGGGCCAGTTTCCCGGATCCAGATTAAACCTAATTCTGGACAAGAATCTCCGTTGAACACACTATTTAGTCAGTAGACGTAGTTAAGGTGAGTTCAGCCAGATGACCTCCCGTAAAGGGCACCCCTTCAGTAGATGTAGTGTAGAGGGGTTAAAGGTCACCCCTTCAGTAGATGTAGTGTAGAGGGGCTTCAGGTCACCCCTTCAGTAGATGTAGTGTAGAGGGGTTAAAGGTCAACCCTTCAGTAGATGTAGTGTAGAGGGGTTAAAGGTCACCACTTCAGTAGATGTGGTGTAGAGGGGTTAAAGGTCACCCCTTCAGTAGATATAGTGTAGAGGGGTTAAAGGTCACCCCTTCAGTAGATGTGGTGTAGAGGGGTTAAAGGTCACCCCTTCAGTAGATGTGGTGTAGAGGGGCTAAAGGTCACCCCTTCAGTAGATGTGGTGTAGAGGGGTTAAAGGTCACCCCTTCAGTAGATGTGGTGTAGAAGGGTTTAAGGTCACCCCTTCAGTAGATGTAGTGTAGAGGGGTTAAAGGTCATCCCTTCAGTAGATGTGGTGTAGAGGGGTTAAAGGTCACCCCTTCAGTAGATGTGGTGTAGAGGGGTTAAAGGTCACCCCTTCAGTAGATGTGGTGTAGAGGGGTTAAAGGTCACCCCTTCAGTAGATGTGGTGTAGAGGGGTTAAAGGTCACCCTTCAGTAGATGTGGTGTAGAGGGGTTAAAGGTCACCCCTTCAGTAGATGTAGTGTAGAGGGGTTAAAGGTCACCCCTTCAGTAGATGTGGTGTAGAGGGGTTAAAGGTCACCCCTTCAGTAGATGTGGTGTAGAGGGGTTAAAGGTCACCCCTTCAGTAGATGTGGTGTTGAGGGGTTAAAGGTCACCCCTTCAGCAGATGTAGTGTAGAGGGGTTAAAGGTCACCCCTTCAGTAGATGTAGTGTAGAGGGGTTAAAGGTCACCCCTGGTTTAAACCCTTAATGTGTGTATGGAGTAAAGCATTTCTCTGATATATAACTGAATGTGATAAACAACAACAACAAGTAATATTGTTTTTGGTTTCTATTTTGACTGTTGGTGTGTGTGTACAGTATGTGTGTGTGTGTGTGTGTGTGTGTGTGTGTGTGTGTGTGTGTGTGTGTGTGTGTGTGTGTGTGTGTGTGTGTGTGTGTGTGTGTACAGTGTGTGTACAGTGTGTGTACAGTGTGTACAGTGTGTGTGTGTACAGTGTGTGTGTGTGTGTGTGTGTGTGTGTGTGTGTGTGTGTGTGTGTGTGTGTGTGTGTGTGTGTGTGTGTGTGTGTGTGTGTGTGTGTGTGTGTGAGAGTGTGTGTGTGTGTTCCTGTGTTTTAAGGTTTTGTTTTTTGTTCTAACAGTGACGAGAAGAAAACCCTGTTTTTTTTATTTGTTTTGAAAACAACTTTTTTTCTGTTAATGATGTGGATGAAAAAATTAACTGTTCGTTTGTTTGTTGTACGATACGTTTTCCTTTGAACAGAAGCAACGACTATAATATTCTAGATGATGATGATGAAGATAATTATAACTGCACTTGTTGAACAAGGACTCTTGATGTCTGCTGTATTTGTTGTTGGAGAAGACAGTCTGGAGAAGACAGTCGGGAGTTGACAGTCTGGAGAAGACAGTCGGGAGGTGACACTCTGGAGGTGACATTCTGGAGGTTACAGTCTGGATAAGACAGTTGGGAGAAGACAGTCGGGAGTTGACAGTTGGGAGAAGACAGTCGGGAGTTGACAGTTGGGAGAGGACAGTCGGGAGATGACAGTTGGGAGAAGACAGTCGGGAGTTGACAGTCTGGAGAAGACAGTCGGGAGTTGACAGTCTGGAGAAGACAGTCGGGAGGTGACATTCAGGAGATGACAGTCTGGAGATGACAGTCTGGAGGTGACAGTCTGGAGAAGACAGTCGGGAGGTGACATTCAGGAGATGACAGTCTGGAGGTGACAGTCTGGAGAAGACAGTCGGGAGGTGACATTCAGGAGATGACAGTCTGGAGAAGACAGTCGGGAGAAGACAGTTGGGAGAGGACAGTCGGGAGGTGACAGTTGGGAGATGACAGTCTGGAGAAGACAGTCTGGAGAAGACAGTCTGGAGAAGACAGTCGGGAGGAGACCGTCTGGAGGTGACAGTTGGGAGGTGACAGTTGGGGGGTGACAGTCTGGAGGTGACAGTCGGGAGGTGACAGTTGAGAGGTGACATTCAGGAGATGACAGTCTGGAAGTGACAGTCGGGAGGAGAGCGAGACAGACAGGGAGTGATACCCAACGCAACACAGACCAGACCAAACCTGAACAGACCAATCTCTTCAATAATACATCACTACGTCAAATCTTCTATATTGGATGCTTTTATGTTCACAAGTGGCATATTATTTGGAGATTGTTTTGCCCAGTAGAACCAGCACCCAGAAACTAAGCATCTGTTACAAGAGATTCGGTCTACTGATACAATTCACTGAAACAAGAGCTTCCCCACTGACCGAGCGTAATACAACTAGAATGGCGTGTTAGATTAGATGTTGAGCATCCTTTCTCAGGCATAGAGTCAACACAGTGTGAATGAGTCTCTCCTCTACCAGGACAGAGACACAGTGTGAATGAGTCTCTCCTCTCTCAGGCATAGAGTCAACACAGTTTGAATGAGTCTCTCCTCTCTCAGGCATAGATTCAACACAGTGTGAATGAGTCTCTCCTCTCTCAGGCATAGAGTCAACACAGTGTGAATGAGTCTCTCCTCTACCAGGACAGAGACACAGTGTGAATGAGTCTCTCCTCTCTCAGGCATAGAGTCAACACAGTTTGAATGAGTCTCTCCTCTCTCAGGCATAGATTCAACACAGTGTGAATGAGTCTCTCCTCTCTCAGGCATAGAGTCAACACAGTGTGAATGAGTCTCTCCTCCATCAGGACAGAGACACAGTGTGAATGAGTCTCTCCTCTCTCAGGCATAGAGTCAACACAGTGTGAATGAGTCTCTCCTCTCTCAGGCATAGAGTCAACACAGTGTGAATGAGTCTCTCCTCTCTCAGGCATAGAGTCAACACAGTGTGAATGAGTCTCTCCTCTCTCAGGCATAGAGTCAACACAGTGTGAATGAGTCTCTCCTCCATCAGGACAGAGACACAGTGTGAATGAGTCCCTCCTCTCTCAGGCATAGAGTCAACATAGTTTGAATGAGTCTCTCCTCTCTCAGGCATAGAGTCAACACAGTGTGAATGAGTCTCTCCTCTCTCAGGCATAGAGTCAACACAGTGTGAATGAGTCTCTCCTCTCTCAGGCATAGAGTCAACACAGTGTGAATGAGTCTCTCCTCTCTCAGGCATAGAGTCAACGCAGTGTGAATGAGTCTCTCCTCTCTCAGGCATAGAGTCAACACAGTTTGAATGAGTCTCTCCTCTCTCAGGCATAGAGTCAACACAGTGTGAATGAGTCTCTCCTCCATCAGGACAGAGACACAGTGTGAATGAGTCTCTCCTCTCTCAGGCATAGAGTCAACACAGTGTGAATGAGTCTCTCCTCTCTCAGGCATAGAGTCAACACAGTGTGAATGAGTCTCTCCTCCATCAGGACAGAGACACAGTGTGAATGAGTCTCTCCTCTCTCAGGCATAGAGTCAACACAGTTTGAATGAGTCTCTCCTCTCTCAGGCATAGATTCAACACAGTGTGAATGAGTCTCTCCTCTCTCAGGCATAGAGTCAACACAGTGTGAATGAGTCTCTCCTCTCTCAGGCATAGAGTCAACACAGTTTGAATGAGTCTCTCCTCTCTCAGGACAGAGACACAGTGTGAATGAGTCCCTCCTCTCTCAGGCATAGAGTCAACACAGTGTGAATGAGTCTCTCCTCTCTCATGCATAGATTCAACACAGTGTGAATGAGTCTCTCCTCTCTCATGCATAGATTCAACAAAGTGTGAATGAGTCTCAACATCAACTGGACAATCAACATTCAGTGATTTTCCAGAAAAAGTCCAGGAATGAGAGCAGTAGACACTCCTTCAAATTAGGAAATACCATGGTTGATCATGTCCAACTACCTGGGACAGGAAATACCGTGGTTGAACCAACTACCTGGGACAGGAAATACCATGGTTGAAAATGCCCAATGGTTAAACTATGTGGAACTAACAACCAGTGCCTCTGGTGGATTTGGTCTGGCAGTGAATGAACTAAAAGAAAAGGCCTGCAAAGAATTCTACTCCATAAAAATACAATTCTCAAATATTCTTATCTGGTGCAAAATATTCAATCGTGTAATTTTACCCATTTCATAATATGGAAGTGATGTTTGGGGTCCAACTTGTAATTAGGATTATTAGCATTGGGGGAAAAAACAATCAAAAATATATATACAGAATTCTGCAGAATTATCCTAAATATCCAAAAGAAAGAACCAAATAATGCAAAGCAGAACGGAACTCGGACGATCCCCTTTAAATGTAAATATAATGAAAAAGACACTAACATTTTGGCACCATTTGAAATGAAAACCCAAAACATCCTTACCGATTCAAAGCACTGGAAACCCAAGAACTGAGCCCAGAAACAAAGTTCCTTATGTCAGCTGTTGAAGACAGGGACATGAATCAGATTGTTACAGAAATGAAAACCTCCTATTTGAGAAATTGGTGAAATGAAACAAAAACACAGAATAAATGAAGTTGCTAGTCCACACAAACAGAGCCCTGATTAATGTGAATAAAACGCACAGATGGGCCCCTGACAAGCACAACACACTTCAACACAGCATTGCACTGCCCATAAATCACAACCTGTATCAATGAATTCCTTTCAAGTACATTCAGTCCAATCCTTCCTGATGTACATTTATGAACCAATTAAATGAGATCTATCGTAAAGCAAAAGGGAAAACTGTTCTGATTGGAAACCTAAAAACAAAACAGGAGAAAATGGTTTGATGCCGAACGTAAATCTCACGAGAGAAACAAAATGTAAGATCTTTATCAAATAGAAAACATTGCCAACCACAGGGGCGTTGGGCAACAACAAACTAAACCTAATATGGAAGAAACTGAAGCATTTTGAGAAATCTGAGAGAGACGGAATTGATCGAAACCAGTTCTGGGAGATATGTAGCTGTCTAAATGGAAAACAGAAGAATGACAACCATTCAAAATGGAGACCTTTGGTAAGATCCCATTGAAAGTCTCTATGGAAAAATACCATCAAAATACCTTATTTTAACCTTGCAAGAAATGCTCCCTAGAACACACAATTGAAAACAACCAGAACCCAATTGACTACCAGATGACACAGGTTGAAAGGTATGTAGCCCTGACAGCATCAGGAATGAAATGCTGAAACACTCTTGAGCTGCAGGATGCCTTATTAAAACTGGAAGTCTGACAGACTAATCTGGGTTTGGCGGATGCCAGAAGTATAGTGACAACGGTAAAGTTTGGTGGAGGAGGAATAATGGTCTGGGGCAGTTTTTCATGGTTCAGGCCCCTTAGTTCCAGTGAAGGGAAATCTGAACAGCATACAATAACATTCTCTTTTCTCTGTATACAGAAAAATGATGTTACATTGATGTCGCTCTTGCTGCTGGTGGTTCTCTGATCCACCTCTACGCAGACGACACCGTTCTGTATTCTTCTGGCCCTTCTTTGGACACTGTGTTAACTAACCTCCAGACAAGCTTCAATGCAATGTCTCCTTCTGTGGCCTCCAAATGCTTTTAAATGCAAGTTAAACTAAATGCATGCTCTTCAACCGATCGCTACCAGCACCTGCCCGCCTGTCCAACATCACTACTCTGGACAGTTCTGACTTAGAATATGTGGATAACTATAAATACCTAGGTGTCTGGTTAGACTGTAAACTCTCCTTCCAGACTCACATTAAGCATCTCCAATCCAAAATTAAATCTAGAATCGGCTTCCTATTTCGCAACAAAGCCTCCTTCACTCATTCTGCCAAACATACCCTCGTAAAACTGACTATCCTACCGATCCTTGACTTCGGCGATGTCATTTACAAAATAGCCCTCAATACTCTACTCAGCAAACTGGAGGCAGTCTATCACAGTGCATCAGTTTTGTCACCAAAGACCCACATACAACCCACCACTGCAACCTATATGCTCTCGTTGGCTGGCCCTCACTACACATCCATTGTCAAACCCACTGACTCCAGGTCATCTATAAGCCCCGCCTTATCTAAGCTCAGTGGTCACCATAGCAACCATAGCAACACGTAGCACGCGCTCCAGCAGGTATATCTCACTGGTCATCCCCAAAGCCAACACCTTCTTTGGCCACCTTTCCTTCCAGTTCTCTGCTGCCAATGATTGGAACGAATTGCAAAATTCACTGAAGTTGGAGACATATCTCCCTCACTAACTTTAAGTATCAGCTGTCAGAGCAGCTTACCGATCACTGTACCTGGACACAGCCCATCTGTAAATAGCCCACCCAACTACCTCATCCCCATATTGTTACTTATCCTCTTGCTCTTTTGTACCCCAGTATCTCTACCTGCACATCATCATCTGCTCATCTATCACTCCAGTGTTAATGCTAAATTGTAATTATTTTTGCCTCTAGGGCCTATTTATTGCCTTACCTCCCTACTCTTCTACATTTCCACATACTGTACATATATCTTTCTACTGTATTATTAACTGTATGTTTGTTTATTCCATGTGTAACTCTGTGTTGTTGTTGTTTGTGTCACACTGCTTTGCTTTATCTTAGCCAGGTCACAGTTGTAAATGAGAACTTGTGCTCAACTGGCCTACCTGGTTAAATCAAGGTGAAATTAAATAAATAAATACAAAATGATGTGCTTCCAACTTTGTGGCACAGTTTGGGGACGGCCCTTTCCTGTTTCAGCATGACAATGCCCAGTTTGGGGACGGCCCTTTCCTGTTTCAGCATGACAATGCCCGATTGCACAAAGCGAGGTCCATACAGAAATGGTTTGTTGAGATCCACGTGGAAGAACTTGACTGGTCTGCACAGAGCCCTGACCTCAACCCACATCGAACACCTTTTGGGATGAATTGGAACGCCGTTTGCGAGCCAGGTCTAATCACCGAACATCAGTGACCAACTCCATTTTAATGCCCATGATTTTGCAATGAGTTGTTCGCCGAGCAGATGTCCACATACCTTTGGGCATGTTGTGTATATTTCTGGAGTAAGACAAGTATTTTACTGATATACTTTCATTCTGCTGTTGAAATTGTGTTGTGAGGGCGACCGCAAATCAAATGGCTAGGAAGCTAACTAGCTAGCTTGCTTTTGCTAACCCAGAATCTGACAGAACTTTTCATCTTCTGTGTTTAGCTCCCCCCGAATGATCTCTGCTTTTTGGTCAACTAGCCACCTTGTCACTGGCGTAAAGAGTGAACAATTTAATCAGATGTGTGTGGCAATAGCTAATTAGCTATCATATTAAGTTGCCATGAGATATGCTGGCTAAGCTAGCTGCAGTGTCAACGATGTAGCTAACTCGCTAGCTAGTTAACTAACATTAGCTGGGGAGCACAGAATCCTCGCAATCCATTGCTCTCTCACTGTGTTTGTCTAAATGCCATTTTGTTTTTATGACAGGGTCTATAAGTACAACTGTCACACAGTGAAACATCTCAGCAAAGCTTCTTTTTAAGTGAAACATTTTTTGCGTGTGTTACTTTTTATTTACAGGGGTGATGTCCTCTCTAGCGGACATCAGTTCCTGGTCCGTATCTCTGTAACAAGCCACTGTATTAAGTGGTGTGACCTTGACAACTTTATCTACCTGGTTCTTTTAAAACAAAATTAGCTAATTGTATTTACATTTTAAAAGAAGTGTGTGTGATTATGATCATTTTAGTGAGTTTGATATTCACAGTGACTATTTCAGGAATAGTTCATTGACTGTCTAATAATTTTTTCACATGAAATAAGAGCTAATAAGAGCTTAATTATCTAAATGTTTTATTTGTATTTATTTATTTAAACTCTACTTAACTAAGTCAGTTAAGAACAAATTCTTATTTACAATGATGGCCTAGAATAAGGCAAAAGTCCTCCTGTGGGGACCGGGGCCCGGGAGTAAAAAAATAAATAAATAAAATGACTATAAATACAAAACCCACATCACAACAAGAGAGACAACACAACACTACATAAAGAGAGAACAAGAACAACAATTTATTGACAAGTAAAGGGAACACTTATTCTAGCAACGAGCAAACCCGTATCCGGGAGCGTAATCACAGCCTCAAATGCATTAGCATAACACAACGGACATAAATACCCCTAGAGTCTTTTCCTATTCATGAAAATCGCAAATGAAATGAAATAATTATATTCAAACACAAGCTTAGCCTTTTGTTAACAACCCTGTCATCTCAGATTTTCAAAATATGCGTTACAGCCAACGCTAGACAAGCATTTGTGTAAGTTTATCATGGCATAATGCTATGCTAGGCTCTGCTGGCAGCAGGCAACATTTTCACGAAAATAAGAAAAACAACAAAATTAAATCATTTACCTTTGAAGAACTTCAGATGCTCTACCCTCCTTTCAGTTCTCTACCCTCCTTTCAGTCCTCTAGCCTCCTTTCAGTCCTCTACCCTCCTTTCAGTTCTCTACCCTCCTTTCAGTTCTCTACCCTCCTTTCAGTCCTCTACCCTCCTTTCAGTTCTCTACCCTCCTTTCAGTCCTCTACCCTCCTTTCAGTTCTCTACCCTCCTTTCAGTCCTCTAGCCTCCTTTCAGTCCTCTACCCTCCTTTCAGTCCTCTACCCTCCTTTCAGTTCTCTACCCTCCTTTCAGTTCTCTACCCTCCTTTCAGTTCTCTACCCTCCTTTCAGTCCTCTACCCTCCTTTCAGTCCTCTACCCTCCTTTCAGTTCTCCTGTACCCTCCTTTCAGTCCTCTACCCTCCTTTCAGGTCTCCTGTACCCTCCTTTCAGTCCTCTAGCCTCCTTTCAGTTCTCCTGTACCCTCCTTTCAGTTCTCTACCCTCCTTTCAGTCCTCTAGCCTCCTTTCAGTCCTCTAGCCTCCTTTCAGTTCTCCTGTACCCTCCTTTCAGTTCTCTACCCTCCTTTCAGTTCTCTACCCTCCTTTCAGTCCTCTACCCTCCATTCAGTTCTCCTGTACCCTCCTTTCAGTCCTCTACCCTCCTTTCAGTCCTCTACCCTCCTTTCAGTTTTCTACCCTCCTTTCAGTCCTCTACCCTCCTTTCAGTCCTCTAGCCTCCTTTCAGTTCTCCTGTACCCTCCTTTCAGTCCTCTAGCCTCCTTTCAGTCCTCTACCCTCCTTTCAGTCCTCTACCCTCCTTTCAGTTCTCTACCCTCCTTTCAGTTTTCTACCCTCCTTTCAGTCCTCTACCCTCCTTTCAGTCCTCTAGCCTCCTTTCAGTTCTCCTGTACCCTCCTTTCAGTCCTCTAGCCTCCTTTCAGTCCTCTACCCTCCTTTCAGTCCTCTACCCTCCTTTCAGTTTTCTACCATCCTTTCAGTCCTCTACCCTCCTTTCAGTCCTCTAGCCTCCTTTCAGTTCTCCTGTACCCTCCTTTCAGTCCTCTAGCCTCCTTTCAGTTCTCCTGTTCCCTCCTTTCAGTTCTCTACCCTCCTTTCAGTTCTCCTGTACCCTCCTTTCAGTTCTCTACCCTCCTTTCAGTTGTCCTGTACCCTCCTTTCAGTCCTCTAGCCTCCTTTCAGTTCTCCTGTACCCTCCTTTCAGTCCTCTACCCTCCTTTCAGTCCTCTACCCTCCTTTCAGTTTTCTACCCTCCTTTCAGTCCTCTACCCTCCTTTCAGTTTTCTACCCTCCTTTCAGTCCTCTACCCTCCTTTCAGTCCTCTACCCTCCTTTCAGTTCTCCTGTACCCTCCTTTCAGTCCTCTAGCCTCCTTTCAGTCCTCTACCCTCCTTTCAGTTCTCCTGTACCCTCCTTTCAGTCCTCTACCCTCCTTTCAGTTTTCTACCCTCCTTTCAGTCCTCTACCCTCCTTTCTGTTCTCTACCCTCCTTTCAGTCCTCTACCCTCCTTTCAGTCCTCTACCCTCCTTTCAGTCCTCTACCCTCCTTTCAGTTCTCCTGTACCCTTTTTTCAGTCCTCTACCCTCCTTTCAGTTCTCTACCCTCCTTTCAGTCCTCTACCCTCCTTTCAGTCCTCTACCCTCCTTTCAGTCCTCTACCCTCCTTTCAGTTCTCTACCCTCCTTTCAGTTCTCCTGTACCCTTCTTTCAGTTCTCTACCCTCCTTTCAGTCCTCTACCCTCCTTTAAGTTCTCTAGCCTCCTTTCAGTCCTCTACCCTCCTTTCAGTTCTCTACCCTCCTTTCAGTCCTCTACCCTCCTTTCAGTCCTCTACCCTCCTTTCAGTTCTCCTGTACCCTCCTTTCAGTCCTCTAGCCTCCTTTCAGTCCTCTACCCTCCTTTCAGTCCTCTACCCTCCTTTCAGTTCTCCTGTACCCTCCTTTCAGTTCTCTACCCTCCTTTCAGTCCTCTAGCCTCCTTTCAGTCCTCTACCCTCCTTTCAGTCCTCTACCCTCCTTTCAGTTCTCCTCTACCCTCCTTTCGGGTTCTCTACCCTCCTTTCAGTTCTCTACCCTCCTTTCAGTCTCTACCCTCCTTTCAGTCCTCTACCCTCCTTTCAGTCCTCTACCCTCCTTTCAGTTCTCCACCCTCCTTTCAGTCCTCTAGCCTCCTTTCAGTCCTCTACCCTCCTTTCAGTCCTCTACCCTCCTTTCAGTTCTCCTCTACCCTCCTTTCGGGTTCTCTACCCTCCTTTCGGGTTCTCTACCCTCCTTTCAGTTCTCTACCCTCCTTTCAGTTCTCTACCCCCTTTCAGTCCTCTACCCTCCTTTCAGTCCTCTACCCTCCTTTCAGTCCTGTACCCTCCTTTCAGTCCTCTAGCCTCCTTTCAGTCCTCTACCCTCCTTTCAGTCCTCTACCCTCCTTTCAGTTTTCTACCATCCTTTCAGTCCTCTACCCTCCTTTCAGTCCTCTAGCCTCCTTTCAGTTCTCCTGTACCCTCCTTTCAGTCCTCTAGCCTCCTTTCAGTTCTCCTGTTCCCTCCTTTCAGTTCTCTACCCTCCTTTCAGTTCTCCTGTACCCTCCTTTCAGTTCTCTACCCTCCTTTCAGTTCTCCTGTACCCTCCTTTCAGTCCTCTAGCCTCCTTTCAGTTCTCCTGTACCCTCCTTTCAGTCCTCTACCCTCCTTTCAGTCCTCTACCCTCCTTTCAATTTTCTACCCTCCTTTCAGTCCTCTACCCTCCTTTCAGTTTTCTACCCTCCTTTCAGTCCTCTACCCTCCTTTCAGTCCTCTACCCTCCTTTCAGTTCTCCTGTACCCTCCTTTCAGTCCTCTAGCCTCCTTTCAGTCCTCTACCCTCCTTTCAGTTCTCCTGTACCCTCCTTTCAGTCCTCTACCCTCCTGTCAGTCCTCTACCCTCCTTTCAGTTCTCCTGTACCCTTCTTTCAGTCCTCTACCCTCCTTTCAGTCCTCTACCCTCCTTTCAGTCCTCTACCCTCCTTTCAGTCCTCTACCCTCCTTTCAGTTCTCTACCCTCCTTTCAGTTCTCCTGTACCCTTCTTTCAGTTCTCTACCCTCCTTTCAGTCCTCTACCCTCCTTTAAGTTCTCTAGCCTCCTTTCAGTCCTCTACCCTCCTTTCAGTTCTCTACCCTCCTTTCAGTCCTCTACCCTCCTTTCAGTCCTCTACCCTCCTTTCAGTTCTCCTGTACCCTCCTTTCAGTCCTCTAGCCTCCTTTCAGTCCTCTACCCTCCTTTCAGTCCTCTACCCTCCTTTCAGTTCTCTACCCTCCTTTCAGTTCTCTACCCTCCTTTCAGTCCTCTAGCCTCCTTTCAGTCCTCTACCCTCCTTTCAGTCCTCTACCCTCCTTTCAGTTCTCCTCTACCCTCCTTTCGGGTTCTCTACCCTCCTTTCAGTTCTCTACCCTCCTTTCAGTTCTCTACCCTCCTTTCAGTCCTCTACCCTCCTTTCAGTCCTCTACCCTCCTTTCAGTTCTCCACCCTCCTTTCAGTCCTCTAGCCTCCTTTCAGTCCTCTACCCTCCTTTCAGTCCTCTACCCTCCTTTCAGTTCTCCTCTACCCTCCTTTCGGGTTCTCTACCCTCCTTTCAGTTCTCTACCCTCCTTTCAGTCCTCTACCCTCCTTTCAGTCCTCTACCCTCCTTTCAGTCCTCTACCCTCCTTTCAGTCCTCTACCCTCCTTTCAGTTTTCTACCCTCCTTTCAGTCCTCTACCCTCCTTTCAGTCCTCTAGCCTCCTTTCAGTTCTCCTGTACCCTCCTTTCAGTCCTCTAGCCTCCTTTCAGTTCTCCTGTACCCTCCTTTCAGTTCTCTACCCTCCTTTCAGTTCTCCTGTACCCTCCTTTCAGTTCTCTACCCTCCTTTCAGTTCTCCTGTACCCTCCTTTCAGTCCTCTAGCCTCCTTTCAGTTCTCCTGTACCCTCCTTTCAGTCCTCTACCCTCCTTTCAGTCCTCTACCCTCCTTTCAGTTTTCTACCCTCCTTTCAGTCCTCTACCCTCCTTTCAGTTTTCTACCCTCCTTTCAGTCCTCTACCCTCCTTTCAGTCCTCTACCCTCCTTTCAGTTCTCCTGTACCCTCCTTTCAGTCCTCTAGCCTCCTTTCAGTCCTCTACCCTCCTTTCAGTTCTCCTGTACCCTCCTTTCAGTCCTCTACCCTCCTTTCAGTCCTCTACCCTCCTTTCAGTTCTCCTGTACCCTTCTTTCAGTCCTCTACCCTCCTTTCAGTTCTCTACCCTCCTTTCAGTCCTCTACCCTCCTTTCAGTCCTCTACCCTCCTTTCAGTCCTCTACCCTCCTTTCAGTTCTCTACCCTCCTTTCAGTTCTCCTGTACCCTTCTTTCAGTTCTCTACCCTCCTTTCAGTCCTCTACCCTCCTTTCAGTTCTCTAGCCTCCTTTCAGTCCTCTACCCTCCTTTCAGTTCTCTACCCTCCTTTCAGTCCTCTACCCTCCTTTCAGTCCTCTACCCTCCTTTCAGTTCTCCTGTACCCTCCTTTCAGTCCTCTAGCCTCCTTTCAGTCCTCTACCCTCCTTTCAGTCCTCTACCCTCCTTTCAGTTCTCCTGTACCCTCCTTTCAGTTCTCTACCCTCCTTTCAGTCCTCTTGCCTCCTTTCAGCCCTCTACCCTCCTTTCAGTCCTCTACCCTCCTTTCAGTTCTCCTCTACCCTCCTTTCGGGTTCTCTACCCTCCTTTCAGTTCTCTACCCTCCTTTCAGTTCTCTACCCCCCTTTCAGTCCTCTACCCTCCTTTCAGTCCTCTACCCTCCTTTCAGTTCTCCTGTACCCTCCTTTCAGTCCTCTAGCCTCCTTTCAGTCCTCTACCCTCCCTTTCAGTCCTCTACCCTCCTTTCAGTTCTCCTCTACCCTCCTTTCGGGTTCTCTACCCCCCTTTCAGTCCTCTACCCTCCTTTCAGTCCTCTACCCTCCTTTCAGTTCTCCTGTACCCTCCTTTCAGTTTTCTACCCTCCTTTCAGTCCTCTACCCTCCTTTCAGTCCTCTACCCTCCTTTCAGTTCTCCTGTACCCTCCTTTCAGTTCTCTACCCTCCTTTCAGTCCTCTACCCTCCTTTCAGTCCTCTAGCCTCCTTTCAGTCCTCTACCCTCCTTTCAGTTCTCCTCTACCCTCCTTTCGGGTTCTCTACCCTCCTTTCAGTTCTCTACCCTCCTTTCAGTCCTCTACCCTCCTTTCAGTTCTCCACCCTCCTTTCAGTCCTCTAGCCTCCTTTCAGTCCTCTACCCTCCTTTCAGTCCTCTACCCTCCTTTCAGTTCTCCTCTACCCTCCTTTCGGGTTCTCTACCCTCCTTTCAGTTCTCCTGTACCCTCCTTTCAGTTCTCTACCCTCCTTTCAGTTCTCCTGTACCCTCCTTTCAGTTCTCTACCCTCCTTTCAGTCCTCTACCCTCCTTCCAGTTCTCCTCTACCCTCCTTTCGGGTTCTCTACCCTCCTTTCAGTTCTCTACCCTCCTTTCAGTCCTCTACCCTCCTTTCAGTTCTCTACCCTCCTTTCAGTCCTCTACCCTCCTTTCAGTCCTCTACCCTCCTTTCAGTCCTCTACCCTCCTTTCAGTCAGTATTCATCATGATAATGTGTAATATTCTCCAGACTGCGTAGACTGAAAAACGTCTGAATGTTCAACCATATATGTCAGCATCAGACTGGAAAAGTCTCAATGATCAACCATGCAGACAGTGTGTACAACTCAGTATGAACACCGTCTGGATATTGAGTTGCACCCCTGTTTTCCCTCAGAACAGCCTCAATAAGATTCACCTGGTCACCTGGATTCACCTGGTCAGTCTGCGTCATAGAAAGAGCAGGTGTTCCTATTCTTTTGTGCACTCAGTGAATGTGAGCATTCGACCGAAAAAGTCTCAATGATCAACCGTGTAGAGAGACATTTCACTGTGTGTTGTTGTTCTCTCTCTCTCATATCACATGGTTGAAGGGGGGATTAATCACATGGTTGAAGGGGGGAGAAATCACATGGTTGAAGGGGGATTAATCACATGGTTGAAGGTGGGATTAATCACATGGTTGAAGGGTTTTTAATCACATGGTTGAAGGGGGGATTAATCACATGGTTGAAGGGGGGAAAAATCACATGGTTGAAGGGGATTAATCACATGGTTGAAGGGGGGATTAATCACATGGTTGAAGGGGTATTAATCACATGGTTGAAGGGGTATTAATCACATGGTTGAAGGGGGATTAATCACATGGTTGAAGGGGGATTAATCACATGGTTGAAGGGTTTTTAATCACATGGTTGAAGGGGTATTAATCACATGGTTGAAGGGGTATTAATCACATGGTTGAAGGGGGATTAATCACATGGTTGAAGGGGGGATTAATCACATGGTTGAAGGGGGATTAATCACATGGTTGAAGAGGTATTAATCACATGGTTGAAGGGGTAGTAATCACATGGTTGAAGGGGGATTAATCACATGGTTGAAGGGGGATTAATCACATGGATGAAGGGGGGATTAATCACATGGTTGAAGGGGGATTAATCACATGGTTGAAGAGGTATTAATCACATGGTTGAAGGGGTAGTAATCACATGGTTGAAGGGGGATAAATCACATGGTTGAAGGGGGATTAATCACATGGATGAAGGGGGGTTAATCACATGGTTGAAGGGGGATTAATCACATGGTTGAAGGGGGATTAATCACATGGTTGAATGGGGGATAAATCATATGGTTGAAGGGGGGATTAATCACATGGTTGAAGGGGGATTAATCACATGGTTGAAGGGGGATTAATCACATGGTTGAAGGGGGATTAATCACATGGTTGAATGGGGGATAAATCATATGGTTGAAGGGGGGATTAATCACATGGTTGAAGGGGGATTAATCACATGGTTGAATGGGGGATAAATCATATGGTTGAAGGGGGGATTAATCACATGGTTGAAGGGGGATTAATCACATGGTTGAAGGGGGATTAATCACATGGTTGAAGAGGTATTAATCACATGGTTGAAGGGGTAGTAATCACATGGTTGACGGGGGATTAATCACATGGTTGAAGGGGGATTAATCACATGGTTGAAGGGGGGATTAATCACATGGTTGAAGGGGTATTAATCACATGGTTGAAGGGGTATTAATCACATGGTTGAAGGGGTAGTAATCACATGGTTGAAGGGGATTAATCACATGGTTGAAGGGGATTAATCACATGGTTGAAGGGGGATTAATCACATGGTTGAAGGGGTATTAATCACATGGTTGAAGGGGTATTAATCACATGGTTGAAGGGTATTAATCACATGGTTGAAGGGGTATTAATCACATGGTTGAAGGGGGGATTAATCACATGGTTGAAGGGGGATAAATCACATGGTTGAAGGGGGATTAATCACATGGTTGAAGGGGGATTAATCACATGGTTGAAGGGGGATTAATCACATGGTTGAAGGGGGGATAAATCACATGGTTGAAGGGAGGATTAATTACATGGTTGAAGAGGTATTAATCACATGGTTGAAGAGGGGATTAATCACATGGTTGAAGGGGTATTAATCACATGGTTGAAGGGGATTAATCACATGGTTGAAGGGGAGATT
The DNA here is from genome assembly GCF_036934945.1 of Oncorhynchus masou masou. Taxonomy (NCBI): domain Eukaryota; kingdom Metazoa; phylum Chordata; class Actinopteri; order Salmoniformes; family Salmonidae; genus Oncorhynchus; species Oncorhynchus masou. The sequence goes on from NW_027000574.1 coordinate 96,969, forward strand.
AATCGCATGGTTGAAGGGGTATTAATCACATGGTTGAAGAGGGGATTAATCACATGGTTGAAGGGGTATTAATCACATGGTTGAAGGGAGATTAATCACATGGTTGAAGGGGGATTAATCACATGGTTGAAGGGTTTTTAATCACATGGTTGAAGGGGTATTAATCACATGGTTGAAGTGGGATTAATCACATGGTTGAAGGGGATTAATCACATGGTTGAAGGGGGATTAATCACATGGTTGAAGGGTATTAATCACATGGTTGAAGGGGGATTAATCACATGGTTGAAGGGGTATTAATCACATGGTTGAAGGGGTATTAATCACATGGTTGAAGGGGGAATTAATCACATGGTTGAAGGGGTATTAATCACATGGTTGAAGGGGATTAATCACATGTTTGAAGAGGTATTAATCACATGGATGAAGGGGGGATTAATCACATGGTTGAAGGAATATTAATCACATGGTTGAAGGGGTATTAATCACATGGTTGAAGGGGGATTAATCACATGTTTGAAGAGGTATTAATCACATGGATGAAGGGGGGATTAATCACATGGTTTAAGGAATATTAATCACATGGTTGAAGGGGTATTAATCACATGGTTGAAGGGGTAGTAATCACATGGTTGAAGGGGGATTAATCACATGGTTGAAGGGAAATTAATCACATGGATGAAGGGGGGATTAATCACATGGTTGAAGGAATATTAATCACATGGTTGAAGGGGTATTAATCACATGGTTGAAGGGTTTTTAATCACATGGTTGAAGGGGTATTAATCACATGGTTGAAGGGGTATTAATCACATGGTTGAAGGGGTATTAATCACATGGTTGAAGGGGGATTAATCACATGGTTGAAGGGGGGATTAATCACATGGTTGAAGGGGGATTAATCACATGGTTGAAGGGGGATTAATCACATGGTTGAAGGGGGGATTAATCACATGGTTGAAGGGGTATTAATCACATGGTTGAAGGGGTATTAATCACATGGTTGAAGGGGGATTAATCACATGGTTGAAGGGGTAGTAATCACATAGTTGAAGGGGTTTTAATCACATGGTTGAAGGGTGGATTAATCTCATGGTTGAAGGAGGATTAATCACATGGTTGAAGGGGGATTAATCACATGGTTGAAGGGGGATTAATCACATGGTTGAAGGGGTATTAATCACATGGTTGAAGTGGGGATTAATCACATGGTTGAAGGGAGGATTAATCACATGGTTGAAGGTGGGATTAGTCACATGGTTGAAGGGGTATTAATCACATGATTGAAGGGGGGATTAATCACATGGTTGAAGGGGGGATTAATCACATGGTTGAAGGGGGGATTAATCACATGGTTGAAGGGGTATTAATCACATGGTTGAAGGGGGGATTAATCACATGGTTGAAGGGGGGATAAATCACATGGTTGAAGGGGGGATTAATCACATGGTTGAAGGGGGGATTAATCACATGGTTGAAGGGGGGATTAATCACATGGTTGAAGGGGGGATAAATCACATGGTTGAAGGGAGGATTAATTACATGGTTGAAGAGGTATTAATCACATGGTTGAAGAGGGGATTAATCACATGGTTGAAGGGGTATTAATCACATGGTTGAAGAGGGGATTAATCACATGGTTGAAGGGGAGATTAATCGCATGGTTGAAGGGGTATTAATCACATGGTTGAAGAGGGGATTAATCACATGGTTGAAGGGGTATTAATCACATGGTTGAAGGGGAGATTAATCACATGGTTGAAGGGGGATTAATCACATGGTTGAAGGGTTTTTAATCACATGGTTGAAGGGTATTAATCACATGGTTGAAGTGGGATTAATCACATGGTTGAAGGGGATTAATCACATGGTTGAAGGGGGATTAATCACATGGTTGAAGGGGTATTAATCACATGGTTGAAGGGGGGATTAATCACATGGTTGAAGGGGTATTAATCACATGGTTGAAGGGGTATTAATCACATGGTTGAAGGGGGGATTAATCACATGGTTGAAGGGGTATTAATCACATGGTTGAAGGGGGATTAATCACATGTTTGAAGAGGTATTAATCACATGGATGAAGGGGGGATTAATCACATGGTTGAAGGAATATTAATCACATGGTTGAAGGGGTATTAATCACATGGTTGAAGGGGGATTAATCACATGTTTGAAGAGGTATTAATCACATGGATGAAGGGGATTAATCACATGGTTGAAGGAATATTAATCACATGGTTGAAGGGGTATTAATCACATGGTTGAAGGGGTAGTAATCACATGGTTGAAGGGGATTAATCACATGGTTGAAGGGAAACTAATCACATGGATGAAGGGGGGATTAATCACATGGTTGAAGGAATATTAATCACATGGTTGAAGGGGTATTAATCACATGGTTGAAGGGTTTTTAATCACATGGTTGAAGGGGTATTAATCACATGGTTGAAGGGGTATTAATCACATGGTTGAAGGGGTATTAATCACATGGTTGAAGGGGATTAATCACATGGTTGAAGGGGGATTAATCACATGGTTGAAGGGGGATTAATCACATGGTTGAAGGGGATTAATCACATGGTTGAAGGGGGATTAATCACATGGTTGAAGGGGTATTAATCACATGGTTGAAGGGGTATTAATCACATGGTTGAAGGGGGGATTAATCACATGGTTGAAGGGGTAGTAATCACATAGTTGAAGGGGTTTTAATCACATGGTTGAAGGGTGGATTAATCTCATGGTTGAAGGGAGGATTAATCACATGGTTGAAGGGGGGATTAATCACATGGTTGAAGGGGGGATTAATCACATGGTTGAAGGGGTATTAATCACATGGTTGAAGTGGGGATTAATCACATGGTTGAAGGGAGGATTAATCACATGGTTGAAGGTGGGATTAGTCACATGGTTGAAGGGGTATTAATCACATGATTGAAGGGGGGATTAATCACATGGTTGAAGGGGGATTAATCACATGGTTGAAGGGGGATTAATCACATGGTTGAAGGGGTATTAATCACATGGTTGAAGGGGGATTAATCACATGGTTGAAGGGAGGATTAATCACATGGTTGAAGAGGGCATTAATCACATGGTTGAAGGGGGATTAATCACATGGTTGAAGGGTATTAATCACATGGTTGAAGGGGGATTAATCACATGGTTGAAGGGAGGATTAATCACATGGTTGAAGGAGGGATTAGTCACATGGTTGAAGGGGTATTAATCACATGGTTGAAGGGGGATTAATCACATGGTTGAAGGGGGATTAGTCACATGGTTGAAGGAGGATTAATCACATGGTTGAAGGGGGGATTAATCACATGGTTGAAGGGGGATTAATCACATGGTTGAAGGGGGATAAATCACATGGTTGAAGGGAGGATTAATTACATGGTTGAAGAGGTATTAATCACATGGTTGAAGAGGGGATTAATCACATGGTTGAAGGGGTATTAATCACATGGTTGAAGAGGGGATTAATCACATGGTTGAAGGGGAGATTAATCGCATGGTTGAAGGGGTATTAATCACATGGTTGAAGAGGGGATTAATCACATGGTTGAAGGGGTATTAATCACATGGTTGAAGGGGAGATTAATCACATGGTTGAAGGGGGGATTAATCACATGGTTGAAGGGTTTTTAATCACATGGTTGAAGGGGTATTAATCACATGGTTGAAGGGGGATTAATCACATGGTTGAAGGGGGGATTAATCACATGGTTGAAGGGGGATTAATCACATGGTTGAAGGGTATTAATCACATGGTTGAAGGGGGATTAATCACATGGTTGAAGGGGTATTAATCACATGGTTGAAGGGGTATTAATCACATGGTTGAAGGGGGATTAATCACATGGTTGAAGGGGTATTAATCACATGGTTGAAGGGGGATTAATCACATGTTTGAAGAGGTATTAATCACATGGATGAAGGGGGGATTAATCACATGGTTGAAGGAATATTAATCACATGGTTGAAGGGGTATTAATCACATGGTTGAAGGATTAATCACATGTTTGAAGAGGTATTAATCACATGGATGAAGGGGGGATTAATCACATGGTTGAAGGAATATTAATCACATGGTTGAAGGGGTATTAATCACATGGTTGAAGGGGTAGTAATCACATGGTTGAAGGGGATTAATCACATGGTTGAAGGGAAATTAATCACATGGATGAAGGGGGATTAATCACATGGTTGAAGGAATATTAATCACATGGTTGAAGGGGTATTAATCACATGGTTGAAGGGTTTTTAATCACATGGTTGAAGGGGTATTAATCACATGGTTGAAGGGGTATTAATCACATGGTTGAAGGGGTATTAATCACATGGTTGAAGGGGATTAATCACATGGTTGAAGGGGGGATTAATCACATGGTTGAAGGGGATTAATCACATGGTTGAAGGGGATTAATCACATGGTTGAAGGGGATTAATCACATGGTTGAAGGGGTATTAATCACATGGTTGAAGGGGTATTAATCACATGGTTGAAGGGGGATTAATCACATGGTTGAAGGGGTAGTAATCACATAGTTGAAGGGGTTTTAATCACATGGTTGAAGGTGGATTAATCTCATGGTTGAAGGGAGGATTAATCACATGGTTGAAGGGGGATTAATCACATGGTTGAAGGGGATTAATCACATGGTTGAAGGGGTATTAATCACATGGTTGAAGTGGGGATTAATCACATGGTTGAAGGGAGGATTAATCACATGGTTGAAGGTGGGATTAGTCACATGGTTGAAGGGTATTAATCACATGATTGAAGGGGGATTAATCACATGGTTGAAGGGGGATTAATCACATGGTTGAAGGGGATTAATCACATGGTTGAAGGGGTATTAATCACATGGTTGAAGGGGGATTAATCACATGGTTGAAGGGAGGATTAATCACATGGTTGAAGAGGGCATTAATCACATGGTTGAAGGGGGATTAATCACATGGTTGAAGGGGTATTAATCACATGGTTGAAGGGGGATTAATCACATGGTTGAAGGGAGGATTAATCACATGGTTGAAGGGGGGATTAGTCACATGGTTGAAGGGGTATTAATCACATGGTTGAAGGGGGATTAATCACATGGTTGAAGGGGGGATTAGTCACATGGTTGAAGGGAGGATTAATCACATGGTTGAAGGGGGGATTAATCACATGGTTGAAGGGGGATTAATCACATGGTTGAAGGGGGATTAATCACATGGTTGAAGGGGTATTAATCACATGGTTGAAGGGGGGATTAATCACATGGTTGAAGGGGTATTAATCACATGGTTGAAGGGGGAATTAATCACATGGTTGAAGGGGTATTAATCACATGGTTGAAGGGGGTTGTTGTAAATAGAGATGGATGTTTCTCTGTTGCACTCATCAAAACCCAGCCAGAAGCCACAGGAGTCGAAGCGGTATCTAATTGTTCCCTTGTTCCCTGAAGGAGCATGTGGCTTATGTCTCATTGACTCTGTAGCCTGGAGTCTTCTGAATAATAAAGGCTTGACTTTAAAACTCCTTTTTGCATAAAATTGCATCTTTTAAATCACACGCCTGCAGTTTCCCACCTGGAGATTATCATTCATTCTCCCAGTAGTTCATTTGATTTAATCAATTTTCTATGGAGAAAATGTGCACGGTTAAATAATGGTTAAATCAAATTTAAATAAAATAGTGATATGGTGTAGTGATTCCTGTGGCCCTCTAGCGACACTCTGTGGCGATACTGAGTACTGCACCAACACTTCAACAGAGCAGCTCTCTCCATTGGTTGGCTGGTAAATGGCACCCTATCCCCTATGAAGTGTACAACTTTTGACCTGACCCAATAGGGAATAGGATGCCATTTGGGAAGCAATGCACTGTTTCTAATCTTACGTCATTGTTCCAGTCCTGAAAAAACTAAAGGTGTCCTGAACAAATACTGGCCTGTAACGTTCCCCTTGGTCATCATGAAAATCTTTGAACGCCTGGTTCTGCCCCAAACCATCACTAACGCTTCCCTACAGAGCTAAGAGGGTCTGTCCCAAACCATCACTGTCACCTCCCTACAGAGCTAACAGGTTCTGTCCCAAACCATCACCGTCACCTCCCTACAGAGCTAACAGGTTTGTGGATGACACTGTCAACATGGGCCTCCAGTACATCCTAGCGACATAGATAACCCAAAGACATATGCAAGGAGATTGTTTGTGAACTTTATCTCTGCGTTCAACACCATGATTCCAGAAATGCTACAAAACAAACAGCTGAACGTGTCCGACTCCACCTGTCAGTGGATCACTGACTTCCTGCCCATCACTGATCACTGGATCACTGACTTCCTGTCCAACAAGATGCCTCAAGTCACGCTGGGAAAACAACTTTCAGACTCTTCATCCCTCAGCACCGGAACGCCGTAATGCTGCATTCTCTCACCTCCACTCCAATGGCAGCACCTCCAACAACTCATCTGTTTAACTACTCTAGTTTGCAGATGACACCACTCTGGTCGGTCACATCACCTACGGCGACGAGTCCATGTACCGTGGGGTAATCGGCCGGCTAGTGGCCTGGTGCAGTCGCAATAACCTGGAACTCAACACAGATAAACCTGTGGAAATAGTGGTTGACGTCAGACCCCCCCTACTTGTATCCCCCTCGAGGTTGATGGCTCAGCTGTTAACATGGCTGTAACATTAACATTCCTGGGGACCATCATCTCACACAACCTCATCATCACAGCGGTCACCAAGATGGCGGCACACTAGTAGATGTACTTGCAGCAACTGGGGGAAAAAAAAACGTTAAATCTCCCAGTCGATCCTGATCCGGTTTTACTCATCCAGCCTTGAGTCCATCCTCATCTCTTCCATCACAGAAGATCTGTGTCTGCCTGCTGCAAGGACAAACTGCAACGCATCTTCCGGCTTCCACCTGCCCTCTATCGAGGTCCTGCACGACTCCAGGACAAGGAGGAGCACAGGAACGGTCATTAGGGTTCATCTTCCGGCTTCCACCTGCCCTCTATCGAGGTCTTGCACGACTCCAGGACAAGGAGGAGCACAGGAACGGTCATTAGGGTTCATCTTCCGGCTTCCACCTGCCCTCTATCGAGGTCCTGCACGACTCCAGGACAAGGAGGAGGAGCACAGGAACGGTCATTAGGGTTCATCTTCCGGCTTCCACCTGCCCTCTATCGAGGTCCTGCACGACTCCAGGACAAGGAGGAGCACAGGAACGGTCATTAGGGTTCATCTTCCGGCTTCCACCTGCCCTCTATCGAGGTCCTGCACGACTCCAGGACAAGGAGGAGGAGCACAGGAACGGTCATTAGGGTTCATCTTCCGGCTTCCACCTGCCCTCTATCGAGGTCCTGCACGACTCCAGGACAAGGAGGAGGAGCACAGGAACGGTCATTAGGGTTCATCTTCCGGCTTCCACCTGCCCTCTATCGAGGTCCTGCACGACTCCAGGACAAGGAGGAGCACAGGAACGGTCATTAGGGTTCATCTTCCGGCTTCCACCTGCCCTCTATCGAGGTCCTGCACGACTCCAGGACAAGGAGGAGCACAGGAACGGTCATTAGGGTTCATCTTCCGGCTTCCACCTGCCCTCTATCGAGGTCCTGCACGACTCCAGGACAAGGAGGAGCACAGGAACGGTCATTAGGGTTCATCTTCCGGCTTCCACCTGCCCTCTATCGAGGTCCTGCACGACTCCAGGACAAGGAGGAGCACAGGAACGGTCATTAGGGTTCATCTTCCGGCTTCCACCTGCCCTCTATCGAGGTCCTGCACGACTCCAGGACAAGGAGGAGCACAGGAACGGTCATTAGGGTTCATCTTCCGGCTTCCACCTGCCCTTTATCGAGGTCCTGCACGACTCCAGGACAAGGAGGAGCACAGGAACGGTCATTAGGGTTCATCTTCCGGCTTCCACCTGCCCTCTATCGAGGTCCTGCACGACTCCAGGACAAGGAGGAGCACAGGAACGGTCATTAGGGTTCATCTTCCGGCTTCCACCTGCCCTCTATCGAGGTCCTGCACGACTCCAGGACAAGGAGGAGCACAGGAACGGTCATTAGGGTTCATCTTCCGGCTTCCACCTGCCCTCTATCGAGGTCCTGCACGACTCCAGGACAAGGAGGAGCACAGGAACGGTCATTAGGGTTCATCTTCCGGCTTCCACCTGCCCTCTATCGAGGTCCTGCACGACTCCAGGACAAGGAGGAGCACAGGAACGGTCATTAGGGTTCATCTTCCGGCTTCCACCTGCCCTCTATCGAGGTCCTGCACGACTCCAGGACAAGGAGGAGCACAGGAACGGTCATTAGGGTTCATCTTCCGGCTTCCACCTGCCCTCTATCGAGGTCCTGCACGACTCCAGGACAAGGAGGAGCACAGGAACGGTCATTAGGGTTCATCTTCCGGCTTCCACCTGCCCTCTATCGAGGTCCTGCACGACTCCAGGACAAGGAGGAGCACAGGAACGGTCATTAGGGTTCATCTTCCGGCTTCCACCTGCCCTCTATCGAGGTCCTGCACGACTCCAGGACAAGGAGGAGCACAGGAACAGTCATTAGGGTTCATCTTCCGGCTTCCACCTGCCCTCTATCGAGGTCCTGCACGACTCCAGGACAAGGAGGAGCACAGGAACGGTCATTAGGGTTCATCTTCCGGCTTCCACCTGCCCTCTATCGAGGTCCTGCACGACTCAGGACAAGGAGGAGCACAGGAACAGTCATTAGGGTTCAAAACACCTATACGGTTTCATTGATGTTACTCATGTGTTTTTTATTACTATTGCCAATAGACTCATCTTGAATGAAAGCAAAGAATCTCTCTTCCACAGCAAAGAACAAAGAACAAACAAACAAAGAACACAGAGCATCAACACCTGCTATCTTGATTTTTTTTTTATCCTGCAAAAGTGATATGTATCTGAATGAGACAACATTTGACATTTACATGTTCAGTCATTTAGCAGAAACTCTTATCCAGAGACTTACAGTAGTCATCTTAAGATAGCTAGGGTGAGGCATCAACATATCCAGTGGCAATTTTAGCATGTAAATCTTAGTGGGGAAAAATACATGTTATGCATGCCAGCAAAGCCACAACACAACACTAAACAATACATAAATTGTACTATAATGGTGACAAACAGTGCCCACAAACTGTTAGGACCTACATAATGCTGTCCCAACAGCAGAGTCCCAACAGCAGAGTCCCAACAGCTTACCACCACTACACCTGTTAAACAAATGTGGTTTCTACCAACGATTGAGATGTACAAACTATGGCATAAGGAGACAACATTTGAGTGGATGAACATAGTCAATATAACTATTTGTTCAGCACTTTTGAAATGCACAGCGACAGAATTCAGAACATGGGCCATTCTCACAGTATTCTCCCTGTACACCAAGTCAGAACCGTAGGATGAATAAAGGGGGCATGTAAAGCAGACAATGAAAGCTCTTACAATATTCAATGATTACATTTCTCTAGAACAGGTTATATGCTACATGTGCACCACCAAGTCAGAATAGTCTGTGAAATTAAGAGGTGAAAATAGACCAAATTATTAGGGTGAGGCACATGGGCTACTAACATCTTACTACACAACATACACTTAGTATTACCTTCTTAGCTACATATCTACCTGGTATATTATATAATTTATGCAGCAGCATACAAGACATTTTTGAACTCACCTTTTTGAACTCACCTTGTTGTGCTGTGTTCACTTGAACAGGAAGGTGGCGCGTAGGTCCTTCGTGGGCAAATTCTGTTATCAAACTTTCATCAAATCTGTCATTCTCTGGATTTATGGTGCCTTCGAGACAACTGGGAACTCTGAATAAAACAAGGTCGAATCATGGCGTTCGTGATCTTCTTGTCAGAGCTCCAGAAAGAGGACAGAGTTCCCGACTTGGATTTCCGAGTTGGATGACCGTTCAAAACCTATTTTTCAGTCAGAGCTAATTATTATTGTTTTTCTCCAAGTTCCCAGTTGATTTGAACTCACTGAAGTCTGAGATTTCCCAGTTCAGAGTTGGGAAGTCATGCTGGATTAACAGCATGGCCAATGTTGAATGTTTATCCTTTTAAGCTTGTAAAAGAGACACCCACTCCACTGAATAGGCAGGCCAGTGATTGATTTGCACTGCTTGCACTTAAGCACGGATTCCTTCCAAACCCCTCATTGTTGAATTTGCAATTTTCAACTCGTTGTTGTTTATGTCCAATGGCCGATGAGCACCGATACATTTTATCTATAATTTCTCTTCATAATATCTCTTCATCTGACAAGGATTGAATAGGATTTGCCAGTAGATTGTTGACTTGATTCATGATGATGACTGCTTGCCTAGTTTGCTAGCTGAGATTTTGAAAGTATGATGTTGACATGATCAGTCCAATCAAAGCTACTGTACGTATAACGTGATTTGAATTCATTTTATCTTGAGCATTCTTGGATGGGCACATCGAATGAATTCTCAAACTCTCTCACATGAGTGACAGAACACTGAGCCAATCACGGCGCAACTAGAGAACATTACCAACCCCGACACTCCGTATTTTCCATTGGCTGCCCCAACACCGCAGAAAGCACTGAGCTCGGCTGAAACACCTGCATTCTGGAGCTGCCTTACTCAAGAAAACAAAAAAAAAGAGACAATATTTGTGTGCAGCTTTATTAAATAAATGATTTTACATTGTTTGCAAACTGATATGTGACACGTATTAATGCCAAAAATAACATGTAAAACAGGTGGTTCTCAAAACAAGGCTCTGCCCCCTGTTTTTCAGCTAAGTCAGTACTGCCCTGAAACAGTAGTCCTGTTTCCCCTCTACATAGTAGTTATAGTTACCAGCTAAGTCAGTGGGCCTGTTTCCCTCTACATAGTAGTTATAGTTATCAGCTAAGTCAGTGGGCCTGTTTCCCTCTACATAGTAGTTATAGTTATCAGCTAAGTCAGTGGGCCTGTTTCCCCTCTACATAGTAGTTATAGTTATAGTTATCAGCTAAGTCAGTGGGCCTGTTTCCCTCTACATAGTAGTTATAGTTATAGTTATCAGCTAAGTCAGTAGGCCTGTTTCCCTCTACATAGTAGTTATAGTTATCAGCTAAGTCAGTGGGCCTGTTTCCCTCTACATAGTAGTTATAGTTATCAGCTAAGTCAGTGGGCCTGTTTCCCTCTACATAGTAGTTATAGTTATCAGCTAAGTCAGTGGGCCTGTTTCCCCTCTACATAGTAGTTATAGTTATAGTTATCAGCTAAGTCAGTGGGCCTGTTTCCCTCTACATAGTAGTTATAGTTATAGTTATCAGCTAAGTCAGTGGGCCTGTTTCCCCTCTACATAGTAGTTATAGTTATCAGCTAAGTCAGTGGGCCTGTTTCCCTCTACATAGTAGTTATAGTTATCAGCTAAGTCAGTGGGCCTGTTTCCCTCTACATAGTAGTTATAGTTATCAGCTAAGTCAGTGGGCCTGTTTCCCTCTACATAGTAGTTATAGTTATCAGCTAAGTCAGTGGGCCTGTTTCCCCTCTACATAGTAGTTATAGTTATCAGCTAAGTCAGTGGGCCTGTTTCCCCTCTACATAGTAGTTATAGTTATCAGCTAAGTCAGTGGGCCTGTTTCCCCTCTACATAGTAGTTATAGTTATCAGCTAAGTCAGTGGGCCTGTTTCCCTCTACAAAGTAGTTATAGTTATAGTTATCAGCTAAGTCAGTGGGCCTGTTTCCCCTCTACATAGTAGTTATAGTTATAGTTATCAGCTAAGTCAGTGGGCCTGTTTCCCCTCTACATAGTAGTTATAGTTATAGTTATCAGCTAAGTCAGTGGGCCTGTTGCCCCTCTACATAGTAGTTATAGTTATCAGCTAAGTCAGTGGGCCTGTTTCCCCTCTACATAGTAGTTATAGTTATCAGCTAAGTCAGTAGGCCTGTTCCCCCTCTACATAGTAGTTATAGTTATCAGCTAAGTCAGTGGGCCTGTTTCCCCTCTACATAGTAGCTATAGTTATCAGCTAAGTCAGTGGGCCTGTTTCCCTCTACATAGTAGTTATAGTTATCAGCTAAGTCAGTGGGCCTGTTTCCCCTCTACATAGTAGTTATAGTTATCAGCTAAGTCAGTGGGCCTGTTTCCCCTACATAGTAGTTATAGTTATAGTTATCAGCTAAGTCAGTGGGCCTGTTTCCCCTCTACATAGTAGTTATAGTTATAGTTATCAGCTAAGTCAGTGGGCCTGTTTCCCTCTACATAGTAGTTATAGTTATAGTTATCAGCTAAGTCAGTGGGCCTGTTGCCCCTCTACATAGTAGTTATAGTTATCAGCTAAGTCAGTGGGCCTGTTTCCCCTCTACATAGTAGTTATAGTTATCAGCTAAGTCAGTGGGCCTGTTTCCCCTCTACATAGTAGTTATAGTTATAGTTATCAGCTAAGTCAGTGGGCCTGTTTCCCCTCTACATAGTAGTTATAGTTATAGTTATCAGCTAAGTCAGTGGGCCTGTTCCCCCTCTACATATTAGTTATAGTTATAGTTATCAGCTAAGTCAGTGGGCCTGTTTCCCCTCTACATAGTAGTTATAGTTATCAGCTAAGTCAGTGGGCCTGTTTCCCCTCTACATAGTAGTTATAGTTATCAGCTAAGTCAGTGGGCCTGTTTCCCCTCTACATAGTAGTCATAGTTATCAGCTAAGTCAGTAGGCCTGTTTCCCCTCTACATAGTAGTTATAGTTATAGTTATCAGCTAAGTCAGTGGGCCTGTTTCCTCTACATAGTAGTTATAGTTATCAGCTAAGTCAGTGGGCCTGTTTCCCTCTACATAGTAGTTATAGTTATCAGCTAAGTCAGTGGGCCTGTTTCCCCTCTACATAGTAGTTATAGTTATCAGCTAAGTCAGTGGGCCTGTTTCCCCTCTACATAGTAGTTATAGTAGTTATCAGCTAAGTCAGTGGGCCTGTTTCCCCTCTACATAGTAGTTATAGTTATAGTTATCAGCTAAGTCAGTGGGCCTGTTTCCCTCTACATAGTAGTTATAGTTATCAGCTAAGTCAGTGGGCCTGTTTCCCCTCTACATAGTAGCTATAGTTATCAGCTAAGTCAGTGGGCCTGTTTCCCTCTACATAGTAGTTATAGTTATCAGCTAAGTCAGTGGGCCTGTTTCCCCTCTACATAGTAGTTATAGTTATCAGCTAAGTCAGTGGGCCTGTTTCCCTCTACATAGTAGTTATAGTTATAGTTATCAGCTAAGTCAGTGGGCCTGTTTCCCCTCTACATAGTAGTTATAGTTATAGTTATCAGCTAAGTCAGTGGGCCTGTTTCCCCTCTACATAGTAGTTATAGTTATAGTTATCAGCTAAGTCAGTGGGCCTGTTGCCCCTCTACATAGTAGTTATAGTTATCAGCTAAGTCAGTGGGCCTGTTTCCCTCTACATAGTAGTTATAGTTATAGTTATCAGCTAAGTCAGTGGGCCTGTTTCCCCTCTACATAGTAGTTATAGTTATAGTTATCAGCTAAGTCAGTGGGCCTGTTTCCCCTCTACATAGTAGTTATAGTTATAGTTATCAGCTAAGTCAGTGGGCCTGTTGCCCCTCTACATAGTAGTTATAGTTATAGTTATCAGCTAAGTCAGTGGGCCTGTTTCCCCTCTACATAGTAGTTATAGTTATCAGCTAAGTCAGTGGGCCTGTTTCCCCTCTACATAGTAGTTATAGTTATCAGCTAAGTCAGTGGGCCTGTTTCCCCTCTACATAGTAGTCATAGTTATCAGCTAAGTCAGTAGGCCTGTTTCCCTCTACATAGTAGTTATAGTTATAGTTATCAGCTAAGTCAGTGGGCCTGTTTCCCTCTACATAGTAGTTATAGTTATCAGCTAAGTCAGTGGGCCTGTTTCCCTCTACATAGTAGTTATAGTTATCAGCTAAGTCAGTGGGCCTGTTTCCCCTCTACATAGTAGTTATAGTTATCAGCTAAGTCAGTGGGCCTGTTTCCCCTCTACATAGTAGTTATAGTTATCAGCTAAGTCAGTGGGCCTGTTTCCCTCTACATAGTAGTTATAGTTATAGTTATCAGCTAAGTCAGTGGGCCTGTTTCCCTCTACATAGTAGTTATAGTTATCAGCTAAGTCAGTGGGCCTGTTTCCCCTCTACATAGTAGTTATAGTTATCAGCTAAGTCAGTGGGCCTGTTTCCCCTCTACATAGTAGTTATAGTTATCAGCTAAGTCAGTGGGCCTGTTTCCCCTCTACATAGTAGTTATAGTTATCAGCTAAGTCAGTAGGCCTGTTTCCCTCTACATAGTAGTTATAGTTATAGTTATCAGCTAAGTCAGTAGGCCTGTTACCCCTCTACATAGTAGTTATAGTTATCAGCTAAGTCAGTGGGCCTGTTTCCCCTCTACATAGTAGTTATAGTTATCAGCTAAGTCAGTGGGCCTGTTTCCCCTCTACATAGTAGTTATAGTTATCAGCTAAGTCAGTGGGCCTGTTTCCCCTCTACATAGTAGTTATAGTTATCAGCTAAGTCAGTGGGCCTGTTTCCCCTCTACCTAGTAGTTATAGTTATCAGCTAAGTCAGTAGGCCTGTTCCCCCTCTACATAGTAGTTATAGTTATCAGCTAAGTCAGTGGGCCTGTTCCCCCTCTACATAGTAGTTATAGTTATAGTTATCAGCTAAGTCAGTGGGCCTGTTTCCCCTCTACATAGTAGTTATAGTTATAGTTATCAGCTAAGTCAGTAGGCCTGTTTCCCCTCTACAAAGTAGTTATAGTTATCAGCTAAGTCAGTGGGCCTGTTTCCCCTCTACATAGTAGTTATAGTTATCAGCTAAGTCAGTAGGCTTGTTTCCCCTCTACATAGTAGTTATAGTTATCAGCTAAGTCAGTAGGCCTGTTTCCCCTCTACATAGTAGTTATAGTTATCAGCTAAGTCAGTAGGCCTGTTTCCCCTCTACATAGTAGTTATAGTTATCAGCTAGGCCTGTTTCCCCTCTACATAGTAGTTATAGTTATCAGCTAAGTCAGTAGGCCTGTTCCCCTCTACATAGTAGTTATAGTTATCAGCTAAGTCAGTAGGCCTGTTTCCCCTCTACATAGTAGTTATAGTTATCAGCTAAGTCAGTAGGCCTGTTTCCCCTCTACATAGTAGTTATAGTTATCAGCTAAGTCAGTGGGCCTGTTTCCCCTCTACATAGTAGTTATAGTTATCAGCTAAGTCAGTGGGCCTGTTTGCCCCCTCTACATAGTAGTTATAGTTATCAGCTAAGTCAGTGGGCCTGTTTGCCCCTCTACATAGTAGTTATAGTTATCAGCTAAGTCAGTGGGCCTGTTTCCCCTCTACAGTAGTTATAGTTATAGTTATCAGCTAAGTCAGTGGGCCTGTTTGCCCCTCTACATAGTAGTTATAGTTATAGTTATCAGCTAAGTCAGTGGGCCTGTTTCCCCTACATAGTAGTTATAGTTATACAGTCAGTAGTTATAGTTATAGTTATCAGCTAAGTCAGTGGGCATGTTTCCCCTCTACATAGTAGTTATAGTTATCAGCTAAGTCAGTGGGCCTGTTTCCCTCTACATAGTAGTTATAGTTATCAGCTAAGTCAGTAGGCCTGTTTCCCTCTACATAGTAGTTATAGTTATCAGCTAAGTCAGTGGGCCTGTTTCCCCTCTACATAGTAGTTATAGTTATCAGCTAAGTCAGTGGGCCTGTTTCCCCTCTACATAGTAGTTATAGTTATAGTTATCAGCTAAGTCAGTGGGCCTGTTTCCCCTCTACATAGTAGTTATAGTTATCAGCTAAGTCAGTGGGCCTGTTTCCCTCTACATAGTAGTTATAGTTATCAGCTAAGTCAGTAGGCCTGTTTCCCTCTACATAGTAGTTATAGTTATCAGCTAAGTCAGTGGGCCTGTTTCCCCTCTACATAGTAGTTATAGTTATCAGCTAAGTCAGTGGGCCTGTTTCCCCTCTACATAGTAGTTATAGTTATAGTTATCAGCTAAGTCAGTGGGCCTGTTTCCCCTCTACATAGTAGTTATAGTTATAGTTATAGTTATAGTTATCAGCTAAGTCAGTGGGCCTGTTTCCCCTCTACATTGTAGTTATAGTTATCAGCTAAGTCAGTAGGCCTGTTTCCCCTCTACATAGTAGTTATAGTTATCAGCTAAGTCAGTGGGCCTGTTACCCCTCTACATAGTAGTTATAGTTATCAGCTAAGTCAGTGGGCCTGTTTCCCCTCTACATAGTAGTTATAGTTATCAGCTAGGTCAGTGGGCCTCTTTCCCCTCTACATATTTTGTTGTAGTTATAGTTATCAGCTAAGTCAGTAGGCCTGTTTCCCCTCTACATAGTAGTTATAGTTATCAGCTAAGTCAGTGGGCCTGTTTCCCCTCTACATAGTAGTTATAGTTATCAGCTAAGTCAGTGGGCCTGTTTCCCCTCTACATAGTAGTTATAGTTATCAGCTAAGTCAGTGGGCCCTGTTTCCCCTCTACATAGTAGTTATAGCCTAAGTCAGTGGGCCTGTTTCCCCTCTACATAGTAGTTATAGTTATCAGCTAAGTCAGTGGGCCTGTTTCCCTCTACATAGTAGTTATAGTTATCAGCTAAGTCAGTGGGCCTGTTTCCCTACATAGTAGTTATAGTTATCAGCTAAGTCAGTGGGCCTGTTCCCCCTCTACATAGTAGTTATAGTTATCAGCTAAGTCAGTGGGCCTGTTTCCCTCTACATAGTAGTTATAGTTATCAGCTAAGTCAGTGGGCCTGTTTCCCCCTACATAGTAGTTATAGTTATCAGCTAAGTCAGTGGGCCTGTTTCCCCTCTACATAGTAGTTATAGTTATCAGCTAAGTCAGTGGGCCTGCTTTCCCCTCTACATAGTAGTTATAGTTATCAGCTAAGTCAGTGGGCCTGTTTCCCCTCTACATAGTAGTTATAGTTATAGTTATCAGCTAAGTCAGTAGGCCTGTTCCCCTCTACATAGTAGTTATAGTTATCAGCTAAGTCAGTGGGCCTGTTCCCCTCTACATAGTAGTTATAGTTATCAGCTAAGACAGTGGGCCTGTTCCCCTCTACATAGTAGTTATAGTTATCAGCTAAGTCAGTGGGCCTGTTTCCCCTCTACATAGTAGTCAGGGTTAGTAGTTATAGTTATCAGCTAAGTCAGTAGGCCTGTTCCCCTCTACATAGTAGTTATAGTTATCAGCTAAGTCAGTGGGCCTGTTTCCCCTCTACATAGTAGTTATAGTTATCAGCTAAGTCAGTAGGCCTGTTTCCCTCTACATAGTAGTTATAGTTATAGTTATCAGCTAAGTCAGTAGGCCTGTTCCCCCTCTACATAGTAGTTATAGTTATCAGCTAAGTCAGTGGGCCTGTTTCCCCTCTACATAGTAGTTATAGTTATAGTTATCAGCTAAGTCAGTAGGCCTGTTCCCCCTCTACATAGTAGTTATAGTTATCAGCTAAGTCAGTGGGCCTGTTTCCCCTCTACATAGTAGTTATAGTTATCAGCTAAGTCAGTGGGCCTGTTCCCCCTCTACATAGTAGTAGTTATAGTTATCAGCTAAGTCAGTGGGCCTGTTCCCCCTCTACATAGTAGTTATAGTTATCAGCTAAGTCAGTGGGCCTGTTTCCCTCTACATGTTCTTACATAGTAGTTATAGTTATCAGCTAAGTCAGTGGGCCTGTTTCCCCTCTACATAGTAGTTATAGTTATCAGCTAAGTCAGTGGGCCTGTTTCCCCTCTACATAGTAGTTATAGTTATCAGCTAAGTCAGTGGGCCTGTTTCCCCTCTACATAGTAGTTATAGTTATCAGCTAAGTCAGTGGGCCTGTTTCCCCTCTACATAGTAGTTATAGTTATCAGCTAAGTCAGTGGGCCTGTTTCCCCTCTACATAGTAGTTATAGTTATCAGCTAAGTCAGTGGGCCTGTTTCCCCTCTACATAGTAGTTATAGTTATAGTTATCAGCTAAGTCAGTAGGCCTGTTCCCCTCTACATAGTAGTTATAGTTATCAGCTAAGTCAGTGGGCCTGTTCCCCTCTACATAGTAGTTATAGTTATCAGCTAAGACAGTGGGCCTGTTCCCCTCTACATAGTAGTTATAGTTATCAGCTAAGTCAGTGGGCCTGTTTCCCCTCTACATAGTAGTTATAGTTATAGTTATCAGCTAAGTCAGTAGGCCTGTTCCCCTCTACATAGTAGTTATAGTTATCAGCTAAGTCAGTGGGCCTGTTTCCCCTCTACATAGTAGTTATAGTTATCAGCTAAGTCAGTAGGCCTGTTTCCCCTCTACATAGTAGTTATAGTTATAGTTATCAGCTAAGTCAGTCAGTGGGCCTGTTCCCCCTCTACATAGTAGTTATAGTTATCAGCTAAGTCAGTGGGCCTGTTTCCCCTCTACATAGTAGTTATAGTTATAGTTATCAGCTAAGTCAGTGGGCCTGTTCCCCCTCTACATAGTAGTTATAGTTATCAGCTAAGTCAGTGGGCCTGTTTCCCCTCTACATAGTAGTTATAGTTATCAGCTAAGTCAGTGGGCCTGTTCCCCCTCTACATAGTAGTTATAGTTATCAGCTAAGTCAGTGGGCCTGTTTCCCCTCTACATAGTAGTTATAGTTATCAGCTAAGTCAGTGGGCCTGTTTCCCCTCTACATAGTAGTTATAGTTATCAGCTAAGTCAGTGGGCCTGTTTCCCCTCTACATAGTAGTTATAGTTATCAGCTAAGTCAGTGGGCCTGTTTCCCCTCTACATAGTAGTTATAGTTATCAGCTAAGTCAGTGGGCCTGTTTCCCCTCTACATAGTAGTTATAGTTATCAGCTAAGTCAGTGGGCCTGTTTCCCCTCTACATAGTAGTTATAGTTATAGTTATCAGCTAAGTCAGTAGGCCTGTTCCCCTCTACATAGTAGTTATAGTTATCAGCTAAGTCAGTGGGCCTGTTTCCCCTCTACATAGTATTTATAGTTATCAGCTAAGTCAGTAGGCCTGTTTCCCCTCTACATAGTAGTTATAGTTATAGTTATCAGCTAAGTCAGTGGGCCTGTTCCCCCCTCTACATAGTAGTTATAGTTATCAGCTAAGTCAGTGGGCCTGTTTCCCCTCTACATAGTAGTTATAGTTATAGTTATCAGCTAAGTCAGTAGGCCTGTTCCCCCTCTACATAGTAGTTATAGTTATCAGCTAAGTCAGTAGGCCTGTTCCCCCTCTACATAGTAGTTATAGTTATCAGCTAAGTCAGTGGGCCTGTTTCCTCTACATAGTAGTTATAGTTATAGTTATCAGCTAAGTCAGTGGGCCTGTTTCCCCTCTACATAGTAGTTATAGTTATCAGCTAAGTCAGTGGGCCTGTTTCCCCTCTACATAGTAGTTATAGTTATCAGCTAAGTCAGTGGGCCTGTTTCCCCTCTACATAGTAGTTATAGTTATCAGCTAAGTCAGTGGGCCTGTTTCCCCTCTACATAGTAGTTATAGTTATCAGCTAAGTCAGTGGGCCTGTTTCCCCTCTACATAGTAGTTATAGTTATCAGCTAAGTCAGTGGGCCTGTTTCCCCTCTACATAGTAGTTACAGTTATCAGCTAAGTCAGTGGGCCTGTTTCCCCTCTACATAGTAGTTATAGTTATCAGCTAAGTCAGTGGGCCTGTTTCCCCTCTACATAGTAGTTATAGTTATAGTTATCAGCTAAGTCAGTAGGCCTGTTCCCCCTCTACATAGTAGTTATAGTCATCAGCTAAGGCAGTGGGCCTGTTTCCCCTCTACATAGTAGTTATAGTTATCAGCCAAGTCAGTGGGCCTGTTCCCCCTCTACATAGTAGTTATAGTTATCAGCTAAGTCAGTGGGCCTGTTTCCCCTCTACATAGTAGTTATAGTTATCAGCTAAGTCAGTGGGCCTGTTTCCCCTCTACATAGTAGTTATAGTTATCAGCTAAGTCAGTGGGCCTGTTTCCCCTCTACATAGTAGTTATAGTTATCAGCTAAGTCAGTGGGCCTGTTTCCCCTCTACATAGTAGTTATAGTTATCAGCTAAGTCAGTGGGCCTGTTTCCCCTCTACATAGTAGTTATAGTTATAGTTATCAGCTAAGTCAGTGGTCCTGTTTCCCTCTACATAGTAGTTATAGTTATCAGCTAAGTCAGTGGGCCTGTTTCCCTCTACATAGTAGTTATAGTTATCAGCTAAGTCAGTGGGCCTGTTTCCCCTCTACATAGTAGTTATAGTTATCAACTAAGTCAGTAGGCCTGTTTCCCCTCTACATAGTAGTTATAGTTATGAGCTAAGTCAGTGGGCCTGTTTCCCCCTCTACATAGTAGTTATAGTTATCAGCTAAGTCAGTGGGCCTGTTTCCCCTCTACATAGTAGTTATAGTTGTCAGCTAAGTCAGTGGGCCTGTTTCCCCTCTACATAGTAGTTATAGTTATAGTTATCAGCTAAGTCAGTAGGCCTGTTTCCCCTCTACATAGTAGTTATAGTTATAGTTATCAGCTAAGTCAGTGGGCCTGTTTCCCCTCTACATAGTAGTTATAGTTATAGTTATCAGCTAAGTCAGTAGGCCTGTTTCCCCTCTACATAGTAGTTATAGTTATAGTTATCAGCTAAGTCAGTAGGCCTGTTTTCCCCTCTACATAGTAGTTATAGTTATAGTTATCAGCTAAGTCAGTGGGCCTGTTTCCCCTCTACATAGTAGTTATAGTTATCAGCTAAGTCAGTAGGCCTGTTTCCCCTCTACATAGTAGTTATAGTTATCAGCTAAGTCAGTGGGCCTGTTTCCCCTCTACATAGTAGTTTTAGTTATCAGCTAAGTCAGTAGGCCTGTTTCCCCTCTACATAGTAGTTATAGTTATCAGCTAAGTCAGTAGGCCTGTTTCCCCTCTACATAGTAGTTATAGTTATAAGCTAAGTCAGTGGGCCTGTTTCCCCTCTACATAGTAGTTATAGTTATCAGCTAAGTCAGTAGGCCTGTTTCCCCTCTACATAGTAGTTATAGTTATCAGCTAAGTCAGTAGGCCTGTTTCCCTCTACATAGTAGTTATAGTTATCAGCTAAGTCAGTAGGCCTGTTTCCCTCTACATAGTAGTTATAGTTATCAGCTAAGTCAGTGGGCCTGTTTCCCCTCTACATAGTAGTTATAGTTATCAGCTAAGTCAGTGGGCCTGTTTCCCCTCTACATAGTAGTTATAGTTATCAGCTAAGTCAGTAGGCCTGTTTCCCTCTACATAGTAGTTATAGTTATCAGCTAAGTCAGTGGGCCTGTTTCCCCTCTACATAGTAGTTATAGTTATCAGCTAAGTCAGTAGGCCTGTTTCACCTCTACATAGTAGTTATAGTTATCAGCTAAGTCAGTGGGCCTGTTTCCCCTCTACATAGTAGTTATAGTTATAGTTATCAGCTAAGTCAGTAGGCCTGTTCCCCTCTACTACATAGTAGTTATAGTTATCAGCTAAGTCAGTGGGCCTGTTTCCCCTCTACATAGTAGTTATAGTTATCAGCTAAGTCAGTAGGCCTGTTTCCCCTCTACATAGTAGTTATAGTTATAGTTATCAGCTAAGTCAGTAGGCCTGTTTCCCCCTCTACATAGTAGTTATAGTTATCAGCTAAGTCAGTGGGCCTGTTTCCCCTCTACATAGTAGTTATAGTTATAGTTATCAGCTAAGTCAGTAGGCCTGTTCCCCCTCTACATAGTAGTTATAGTTATCAGCTAAGTCAGTAGGCCTGTTCCCCCTCTACATAGTAGTTATAGTTATCAGCTAAGTCAGTGGGCCTGTTTCCCCTCTCTACATAGTAGTTATAGTTATAGTTATCAGCTAAGTCAGTGGGCCTGTTTCCCCTCTACATAGTAGTTATAGTTATCAGCTAAGTCAGTAGGCCTGTTTCCCCTCTACATAGTAGTTATAGTTATCAGCTAAGTCAGTGGGCCTGTTCCCCCTCTACATAGTAGTTATAGTTATCAGCTAAGTCAGTGGGCCTGTTTCCCCTCTACATAGTAGTTATAGTTATCAGCTAAGTCAGTGGGCCTGTTTCCCCTCTACATAGTAGTTATAGTTATCAGCTAAGTCAGTGGGCCTGTTTCCCCTCTACATAGTAGTTACAGTTATCAGCTAAGTCAGTGGGCCTGTTTCCCCTCTACATAGTAGTTTTAGTTATCAGCTAAGTCAGTGGGCCTGTTTCCCTCTACATAGTAGTTATAGTTATAGTTATCAGCTAAGTCAGTGGGCCTGTTTCCCCTCTACATAGTAGTTATAGTTATAGTTATCAGCTAAGTCAGTGGGCCTGTTTCCCCTCTACATAGTAGTTATAGTTATAGTTATCAGCTAAGTCAGTGGTCCTGTTTCCCCTCTACATAGTAGTTAAAGTTATAGTTATCAGCTAAGTCAGTAGGCCTGTTTCCCCTCTACATAGTAGTTATAGTTATCACCTAAGTCAGTAGGCCTGTTACCCCTCTACATAGTAGTTATAGTTATCAGCTAAGTCAGTGGGCCTGTTTCCCCTCTACATAGTAGTTATAGTTATCTGCTAAGTCAGTGGGCCTGTTTCCCTCTACATAGTAGTTATAGTTATCAGCTAAGTCAGTAGGCCTGTTTCCCCTCTACATAGTAGTTATAGTTATCACCTAAGTCAGTGGGCCTGTTTCCCTCTACATAGTAGTTATAGTTATCAGCTAAGTCAGTGGGCCTGCCATAGTAGTAATAGTTATAGTTTAGGCCTGTTTCCCTCTACATAGTAGTTATAGTTATCAGCTAAGTCAGTGGGCCTGTTTCCCCTCTACATAGTAGTTATAGTTATAGTTATCAGCTAAGTCAGTGGGCCTGTTCCCCTCTACATAGTAGTTATAGTTATCAGCTAAGTCAGTGGGCCTGTTTCCCCTCTACATAGTATTTATAGTTATCAGCTAAGTCAGTAGGCCTGTTTCCCTCTACATAGTAGTTATAGTTATAGTTATCAGCTAAGTCAGTAGGCCTGTTCCCCCTCTACATAGTAGTTATAGTTATCAGCTAAGTCAGTGGGCCTGTTTCCCTCTCTACATAGTAGTTATAGTTATAGTTATCAGCTAAGTCAGTAGGCCTGTTCCCTCTACATAGTAGTTATAGTTATCAGCTAAGTCAGTAGGCCTGTTACCCCTCTACATAGTAGTTATAGTTATCAGCTAAGTCAGTGGGCCTGTTTCCCTCTACATAGTAGTTATAGTTATAGTTATCAGCTAAGTCAGTGGGCCTGTTTCCCTTCTACCTAGTAGTTATAGTTATCAGCTAAGTCAGTGGGCCTGTTTCCCCTCTACATAGTAGTTATAGTTATAGTTATCAGCTAAGTCAGTGGGCCTGTTCCCCCTCTACATAGTAGTTATAGTTATCAGCTAAGTCAGTGGGCCTGTTTCCCCTCTACATAGTAGTTATAGTTATCAGCTAAGTCAGTGGGCCTGTTTCCCCTCTACATAGTAGTTATAGTTATCAGCTAAGTCAGTGGGCCTGTTTCCCCTCTACATAGTAGTTATAGTTATCAGCTAAGTCAGTGGGCCTGTTTCCCCTCTACATAGTAGTTATAGTTATCAGCTAAGTCAGTGGGCCTGTTTCCCTCTACATAGTAGTTACAGTTATCAGCTAAGTCAGTGGGCCTGTTTCCCCTCTACATAGTAGTTATAGTTATCAGCTAAGTCAGTGGGCCTGTTTCCCCTCTACATAGTAGTTATAGTTATAGTTATCAGCTAAGTCAGTGGGCCTGTTTCCCCCTCTACATAGTAGTTATAGTCATCAACTAAGTCAGTGGGCCTGTTTCCCCTCTACATAGTAGTTATAGTTATCAGCTAAGTCAGTGGGCCTGTTCCCCCTCTACATAGTAGTTATAGTTATCAGCTAAGTCAGTGGGCCTGTTTCCCCTCTACATAGTAGTTATAGTTATCAGCTAAGTCAGTGGGCCTGTTTCCCCTCTACATAGTAGTTATAGTTATCAGCTAAGTCAGTGGGCCTGTTTCCCCTCTACATAGTAGTTATAGTTATCAGCTAAGTCAGTGGGCCTGTTTCCCCTCTACATAGTAGTTATAGTTATCAGCTAAGTCAGTGGGCCTGTTTCCCCTCTACATAGTAGTTATAGTTATAGTTATCAGCTAAGTCAGTGGTCCTGTTTCCCTCTACATAGTAGTTATAGTTATCAGCTAAGTCAGTGGGCCTGTTTCCCTCTACATAGTAGTTATAGTTATCAGCTAAGTCAGTGGGCCTGTTTCCCCTCTACATAGTAGTTATAGTTATCAGCTAAGTCAGTGGGCCTGTTTCCCCTCTACATAGTAGTTATAGTTATGAGCTAAGTCAGTAGGCCTGTTTCCCCCTCTACATAGTAGTTATAGTTATCAGCTAAGTCAGTGGGCCTGTTTCCCTCTACATAGTAGTTATAGTTATCAGCTAAGTCCAGTGGGCCTGTTACCCCTCTACATAGTAGTTATAGTTATCAGCTAAGTCAGTGGGCCTGTTTCCCCTCTACATAGTAGTTATAGTTATAGTTATCAGCTAAGTCAGTGGGCCTGTTTCCCCTCTACATAGTAGTAGTTATAGTTATCAGCTAAGTCAGTGGGCTGTTTCCCCTCTACATAGTAGTTATAGTTATAGTTATCAGCTAAGTCAGTGGGCCTGTTTCCCCTCTACATAGTAGTTATAGTTATCAGCTAAGTCAGTAGGCCTGTTTCCCCCTCTACATAGTAGTTAGAGTTATCAGCTAAGTCAGTAGGCCTGTTATCAGCTAAGTGGGCCTGTTTCCCCTCTACAGTAGTAGTTATAGTTATCAGCTAAGTCAGTAGGCCTGTTTCCCCTCTACATAGTAGTTATAGTTATCAGCTAAGTCAGTGGGCCTGTTTCCCCTCTACATAGTAGTTATAGTTATCAGCTAAGTCAGTAGGCCTGTTGCCCCTCTACATAGTAGTTATAGTTATCAGCTAAGTCAGTAGGCCTGTTTCCCCTCTACATAGTAGTTATAGTTATCAGCTAAGTCAGTGGGCCTGTTTCCCCTCTACATAGTAGTTATAGTTATCAGCTAAGTCAGTAGGCCTGTTTCCTCTACATAGTAGTTATAGTTATCAGCTAAGTCAGTAGGCCTGTTTCCCTCTACATAGTAGTTATAGTTATCAGCTAAGTCAGTAGGCCTGTTTCCCTCTACATAGTAGTTATAGTTATCAGCTAAGTCAGTGGGCCTGTTTCCCCTCTACATAGTAGTTATAGTTATCAGCTAAGTCAGTGGGCCTGTTTCCCTCTACATAGTAGTTATAGTTATCAGCTAAGTCAGTAGGCCTGTTTCCCTCTACATAGTAGTTATAGTTATCAGCTAAGTCAGTGGGCCTGTTTCCCCTCTACATAGTAGTTATAGTTATCAGCTAAGTCAGTAGGCCTGTTTCCCCTCACATAGTAGTTATAGTTATCAGCTAAGTCAGTGGGCCTGTTTCCCCTCTACATAGTAGTTATAGTTATAGTTATCAGCTAAGTCAGTAGGCCTGTTCCCCTCTACATAGTAGTTATAGTTATCAGCTAAGTCAGTGGGCCTGTTTCCCCTCTACATAGTAGTTATAGTTATCAGCTAAGTCAGTAGGCCTGTTTCCCCTCTACATAGTAGTTATAGTTATAGTTATCAGCTAAGTCAGTAGGCCTGTTCCCCCTCTACATAGTAGTTATAGTTAAGTCAGCTAAGTCAGTGGGCCTGTTTCCCCTCTACATAGTAGTTATAGTTATAGTTATCAGCTAAGTCAGTGGGCCTGTTCCCCCTCTACATAGTAGTTATAGTTATCAGCTAAGTCAGTAGGCCTGTTCCCCCTCTACATAGTAGTTATAGTTATCAGCTAAGTCAGTGGGCCTGTTTCCTCTACATAGTAGTTATAGTTATAGTTATCAGCTAAGTCAGTGGGCCTGTTTCCCCTCTACATAGTAGTTATAGTTATCAGCTAAGTCAGTGGGCCTGTTTCCCCTCTACATAGTAGTTATAGTTATCAGCTAAGTCAGTGGGCCTGTTTCCCCCTCTACATAGTAGTTATAGTTATCAGCTAAGTCAGTGGGCCTGTTTCCCCTCTACATAGTAGTTATAGTTATCAGCTAAGTCAGTAGGCCTGTTTCCCCTCTACATAGTAGTTATAGTTATCAGCTAAGTCAGTGGGCCTGTTTCCCCCTCTACATAGTAGTTATAGTTATCAGCTAAGTCAGTGGGCCTGTTTCCCCTCTACATAGTAGTTATAGTTATCAGCTAAGTCAGTAGGCCTGTTTCCCCTCTACATAGTAGTTATAGTTATAGTTACCAGCTAAGTCAGTGGGCCTGTTTCCCCTCTACATAGTAGTTATAGTTATAGTTATCAGCTAAGTCAGTGGGCCTGTTTCCTCTCTACATAGTAGTTATAGTTATAGTTATCAGCTAAGTCAGTAGGCCTGTTTCCCCTCTACATAGTAGTTATAGTTATCAGCTAAGTCAGTGGGCCTGTTTCCCCTCTACATAGTAGTTATAGTTATAGTTATCAGCTAAGTCAGTAGGCCTGTTTCCCCTCTACATAGTAGTTATAGTTATAGTTATCAGCTAAGTCAGTGGTCCTGTTTCCCCTCTACATAGTAGTTAAAGTTATAGTTATCAGCTAAGTCAGTAGGCCTGTTTCCCCTCTACATAGTAGTTATAGTTATCACCTAAGTCAGTAGGCCTGTTCCCCTCTACATAGTAGTTATAGTTATCAGCTAAGTCGGTGGGCCTGTTTCCCCTCTACATAGTAGTTATAGTTATCAGCTAAGTCAGTGGGCCTGTTTCCCTCTACATAGTAGTTATAGTTATCAGCTAAGTCAGTAGGCCTGTTTCCCTCTACATAGTAGTTATAGTTATCACCTAAGTCAGTGGGCCTGTTTCCCTCTACATAGTAGTTATAGTTATCAGCTAAGTCAGTGGGCCTGTTTCCCCTCTACATAGTAGTTATAGTTATCAGCTAAGTCAGTAGGCCTCTTTCCCCTCTACATAGTAGTTATAGTTATCAGCTAAGTCAGTGGGCCTGTTTCCCCTCTACATAGTAGTTATAGTTATAGTTATCATCTAAGTCAGTGGGCCTGTTTCCCTCTACATAGTAGTAATAGTTATAGTTATCAGCTAAGTCAGTAGGCCTGTTTCCCCTCTACCTAGTAGTTATAGTTATAGTTATCAGCTAAGTCAGTAGGCCTGTTTCCCCTCTACATAGTAGTTATAGTTATCAGCTAAGTCAGTAGGCCTGTTTCCCTTCTACATAGTAGTTATATTTATCAACTAAGTCATTGGGCCTGTTTCCCCTCTACATAGTAGTTATAGTTATAGTTATCAGCTAAGTCAGTGGGCCTGTTTCCCCTCTACATAGTAGTTATAGTTATAGTTATCAGCTAAGTCAGTGGGCCTGTTTCCCCTCTACATAGTAGTTATAGTTATCAGCTAAGTCAGTGGGCCTGTTTCCCATATATATAGTAGTCATAGTTATCAGCTAAGTCAGTAGGCCTGTTGCCCCTCTACATAGTAGTTATAGTTATCAGCTAAGTCAGTGGGCCTGTTTCCCCTCTACATAGTAGTTATAGTTATAGTTATCAGCTAAGTCAGTGGGCCTGTTTCCCCTCTACATAGTAGTTATAGTTATCAGCTAAGTCAGTGGGCCTGTTTCCTCTACATAGTAGTTATAGTTATCAGCTAAGTCAGTGGGCCTGTTTCCCCTCTACATAGTAGTTATAGTTATCAGCTAAGTCAGTGGGCCTGTTTCCCCTCTACATAGTAGTTATAGTTATCAGCTAAGTCAGTGGGCCTGTTTCCTCTACATAGTAGTAATAGTTATAGTTATCAGCTAAGTCAGTAGGCCTGTTTCCCTCTACATAGTAGTAATAGTTATTGTTATCAGCTAAGTCAGTAGGCCTGTTTCCCCTCTACATAGTAGCTATAGTTATCAGCTAAGTCAGTGGGCCTGTTTCCCCTCTACATAGTAGTTATAGTTATCAGCTAAGTCAGTGGGCCTGTTTCCCCTCTACATAGTAGTTATAGTTATCAGCTAAGTCAGTGGGCCTGTTTCCCTTCTACATAGTAGTTATATTTATCAGCTAAGTCAGTGGGCCTGTTTCCCTCTACATAGTAGTTATAGTTATAGTTATCAGCTAAGTCAGTGGGCCTGTTTCCCCTCTACATAGTAGTTATAGTTATCAGCTAAGTCAGTGGGCCTGTTTCCCCTCTACATAGTAGTTATAGTTATCAGCTAAGTCAGTGGGCCTGTTTCCCCCTCTACATAGTAGTCATAGTTATCAGCTAAGTCAGTAGGCCTGTTGCCCCTCTACATAGTAGTTACAGTTATCAGCTAAGTCAGTGGGCCTGTTTCCCCTCTACGTAGTAGTTATAGTTATCAGCTAAGTCAGTGGGCCTGTTGCCCCTCTACGTAGTAGTTATAGTTATCAGCTAAGTCAGTGGGCCTGTTTCCCTCATGGTAGTTATAGTTATCAGCTAGTAGTTATAGTTATAGTTATCAGCTAAGTCAGTGGGCCTGTTTCCCCTCTACATAGTAGTTATAGTTATCAGCTAAGTCAGTGGGCCTGTTACCCCTCTACGTAGTAGTTATAGTTATCAGCTAAGTCAGTGGGCCTGTTGCCCCTCTACGTAGTAGTTATAGTTATCAGCTAAGTCAGTAGGCCTGTTGCCCCTCTACATAGTAGTTATAGTTATCAGCTAAGTCAGTGGGCCTGTTTCCCCTCTACATAGTAGTTATAGTTATCAGCTAAGTCAGTAGGCCTGTTTCCCTCTACCATAGTAGTTATAGTTATAGTTATCATCTAAGTCAGTGGGCCTGTTTCCCTCTACATAGTAGTAATAGTTATAGTTATCAGCTAAGTCAGTGGGCTGTTTCCCCTCTACATAGTAGTAATAGTTATTGTTTTCCCCTCTACATAGTAGTTATATCAGCTAAGTCAGTAGGCCTGTTTCCCCTCTACATAGTAGCTATAGTTATCAGCTAAGTCAGTGGGCCTGTTTCCCCTCTACATAGTAGTTATAGTTATCAGCTAAGTCAGTGGGCCTGTTTCCCCTCTACATAGTAGTTATAGTTATCAGCTAAGTCAGTAGGCCTGTTTCCCCTCTACCTAGTAGTTATAGTTATAGTTATCCAGCTAAGTCAGTAGGCCTGTTTCCCCTCTACATAGTAGTTATAGTTATCAGCTAAGTCAGTGGGCCTGTTTCCCTTCTACATAGTAGTTATAGTTTTATCAGCTAAGTCATTGGGCCTGTTCCCCCTCTCTACATAGTAGTTATAGTTATAGTTATCAGCTAAGTCAGTGGGCCTGTTTCCCTCTACATAGTAGTTATAGTTATAGTTATCAGCTAAGTCAGTGGGCCTGTTTCCCCTCTACATAGTAGTTATAGTTATCAGCTAAGTCAGTGGGCCTGTTTCCCCTCTACATAGTAGTCATAGTTATCAGCTAAGTCAGTAGGCCTGTTGCCCCTCTACATAGTAGTTATAGTTATCAGCTAAGTCAGTGGGCCTGTTACCCTCTACATAGTAGTTATAGTTATCAGCTAAGTCAGTGAGCTGTTTCCCCTCTACATAGTAGTTATAGTTATCAGCTAAGTCAGTGGGCCTGTTTCCCTCTACATAGTAGTTATAGTTATAGTTATCAGCTAAGTCAGTGGGCCTGTTTCCCCTCTACATAGTAGTTATAGTTATCAGCTAAGTCAGTGGGCCTGTTTCCCTCTACATAGTAGTTATAGTTATCAGCTAAGTCAGTGGGCCTGCTTCCTACATAGTAGTTATAGTTATCAGCTAAGTCAGTGGGCCTGTTTCCCTCTACATAGTAGTTATAGTTATCAACTAAGTCAGTGGGCTGTTTCCCTCTACATAGTAGTAATAGTTATAGTTATCAGCTAAGTCAGTAGGCCTGTTTCCCCTCTACATAGTAGTAATAGTTATTGTTATCAGCTAAGTCAGTGGGCCTGTTTCCCTCTACATAGTAGCTATAGTTATCAGCTAAGTCAGTGGGCCTGTTTCCCCTCTACATAGTAGTTATAGTTATCCGCTAAGTCAGTGGGCCTGTTTCCCCTCTACATAGTAGTTATAGTTATCAGCTAAGTCAGTGGGCCTGTTTCCCTTCTACATAGTAGTTATATTTATCAGCTAAGTCATTGGGCCTGTTTCCCCTCTACATAGTAGTTATAGTTATAGTTATCAGCTAAGTCAGTGGGCCTGTTTCCCTCTACATAGTAGTTATAGTTATAGTTTTCAGCTAAGTCAGTGGGCCTGTTTCCCCTCTACATAGTAGTTATAGTTATCAGCTAAGTCAGTGGGCCTGTTTCCCCTCTACATAGTAGTCATAGTTATCAGCTAAGTCAGTAGGCCTGTTGCCCCTCTACATAGTAGTTATAGTTATCAGCTAAGTCAGTGGGCCTGTTACCCCTCTACATAGTAGTTATAGTTATCAGCTAAGTCAGTGGGCCTGTTTCCCCTCTACATAGTAGTTATAGTTATCAGCTAAGTCAGTGGGCCTGTTTCCCCTCTACATAGTAGTTATAGTTATCAGCTAAGTCAGTAGGCCTGTTGCCCCTCTACATAGT